>NW_028301116.1:4725268-4880358 GCF_049000335.1 Polistes dominula | reverse complement strand
AAACTCACCATACGAGCTCTACGCACCCGTTCAATTTTTATATCCCAGTAGCCATGTAATTCTTCCTCAACTCGGTCTCAACAAGACACACTGTTGCAAGAGTTGCCACAGTAAGTCTATCGAGGGTAAACGCGAGCTTAATTATATTTCCGCGCTCGATAGAGATAACCTTAGACTACTGCATTATTGAATTTTCTTGCGTTCCTTGTCAGAGTTACATATCACACTTTGGTATTAAGAACGTTAGAATGTCTTTATTGAATCCATATTTTGATGAGACAGAAGAATCAATAGTCGAACGTCACTTACACTTATTTTTTTTACAAATGTATAATAAGTAGGATCTGTATCAGAAGACACAGCAAAGAAATACAAATACATATCTTTTTTTCTACTATGTAATATACACAAAAGTAAGAAAACACCAATATCGCGTGCCATTACGTTGTACCAATTGCTTTCTACAGAACAGCAAAGCGCGATAAGGATAAAGTGCCATTTGCAGCTTCCGAATTCAGAGCTGGATAAAAGCACGAAGCAGCTTCTAGATATCTGGTCGCTTTTCAATTTCAATCGGTACTTCTAGATTCCACTTTGGAAAGTATTTCGTAATCCTCTTATCCTCGATAGTAAGAGAGAAGACCAAGCGTAATTCTAAGTAAACCGGAAGGTCGTTGTTACGAATACAGAAACGGCCGGTAGCGTTAGTTTTTTTTTAAAGGATGCTTTTTGCATTTGTTATCTTGAAAGTACGAAAAAGGAACTTTATTATGGATGAACGAAGGTAACCCTCTTCGATGATTTTATCTCTAGTTGAGAGAGGAAAAAATTAGGACTATCTATCCTTAAGATCGTACGCGTGTAAGGGCAATAGGACGGGAGTATAAAATGAAAAGTTATGCAGTATGTAACTCGTAACTCAAGGACGTAGTTCATATTATCCGTTCGTGGTTGGAGCTCGCTTGGTAAGAGTAAAATCCAAAGAGAGGCAAAGGCCCAAGCTCAAGCATAGGTCCAGAAGCGAGAAAGTCTGAGCAAGGTGTAACGTCGAATCGATGTACCATAATCGGTAGGACTTGAATGTTTTTCGTTCCAAGGCAAAGATCATGGCTGCCCACAGGACCAGTACGTGCACGCACCGGTCATCACTACACTAGTACAAAGACGTATCATCATACTGTACGTTACCTGTGACTCTTTCTTTCTCTTTGCATAAATAAGTGTGCATGTATTTGTGTACACGTACGCACCTATGTATCTAGCCCACGCGATCGAGCAGGATATTAGCCGGTATATAAAATGCATTTGTGATCGCGACAGGAATGTAAATGGCGTGCTTCGGCATGTCTCACGGGCTGGCTCGAATTATCAGCAATAAAGTATCTCCCCAGTGTGTTGAACAAGACATGACCGTGGGTAATATAAGCACCGCTACATTTGTTGCCGAATGAGCTGCATTCTCTTTCTCTCTTTCTCTTTCTTTACGTAGAGTATATGCATGTATCTACTTACAATACATACATGCATACATACGTCACGCCTAATGTATGTACAATTTAAGTACATAAGTGCCCTCGCTCTCGGTTTCTCATCAAGGATCAGAATTACAATTCTTCCTGACGATCGGCAAGTTAATGACCCTAATATCCAAGATATAATATACACGTCTTTACGATTATTCTTCGGCTTGAAACCTTCCCCTCCCCTCTTTCTCTCTCTCTCTGTTCTCGAATTTCTTCAAAGAATAATTTGTCTACGTCCATTGACACGTTTATTGAATAGCCCATCTCTCATTTATCATATTTTTCGTGAAACTTCTGTCCTCGTAAATACACTCGCCAATTTTCTTCTCCTTCTCTCTATGTAATATCTTCGTGCACAATAGATGGGACAAATGCGTGGAGCATCTGAGAAAGCACGACGCTTTGTACGGCACCTTTTATTAACATATTCTTTGTTCTGCCCACAGAAGCCCTATATGACCAAGAGATAATCCAGACGGATCACCATAAAACCATCATGGCGTATGACCGACTCATCCAACTTCGTGATCGCAACCTGCCCGAGGACAACAGGATCATCCTGAATGATCATGACTCTTCTTATTTTCAGCTTCCGTACGCACGTTTGTATATAATACTTACGAACGTTTTCATTTAATAATCGTCCTTCCAACACGATCCTTGATATTAACTTTTATTTAATGCTTACGACCGAGGCAATAAAATGGAGCGTTAAGTCGATCGGTGGGCGAACGAATCGATTCTAGATTTTCACGCGAAGTACCAAGACAACTCGAGTCCTCTTAACGAAGCTGGAAGCTAAGGATGGTGTACACACACTCGAGATGTACGTACGCAGAAGAAAACGAGAGCCTGTCTACGAGGTCGAAGAGAGGAGGGAAGGGTGAGGAGGGAGTATGGAGGGACCAGATGAGGGGAGAAGAGATAGAGTGAGAGAAAGAGAGAAAGAGAGAAAGAAAAGTTGGTGAGGAGATAGGAGATCTGAACCTGGAAGGAAGAGCTGCTGCTGGTACAGGTACAGTGAGCCTGATCGACGCTTGTCAGGATCTCTCGTAAGGTAATAAAATATTATTCATTTCCTTAACATTACGATAGGTAAAAACGACAGGATATATAAAGTAGGTGATAACGAGAGATATTTATTAGCTTATAATTGGCCGGAATTCGACTGGTTGCAGTTATTGCGTACTTTTATCGCGATCAAATTATTGACTCGTTCCACTAAAAGTCTCAATCGAATATTCTAGCAATGTAAATCATGACCGTAGGCAATGTGAGTGAACGCGAAATATGCCGGGTACCTTTAGATAAAGATGTAATCGTGGAAATATAATAACGTGTTCGAATTTAAATACGTTATGGAATATATCCAAAAAGTATATGAGTAGTACCTACACACCAAGTCATACGAACGTTGTGCACGCAATTATCCAAAGGCTCGAACTTGCTCGCTCGTTAGTCGCATGCTACACGTATAACGCGCGAAAGCCGTATGCATCTTCTGCATTCAACGGCCTGTATAATCTCTTCCTGTAAATGGCAAACGGTTTGTTGTTTGTTAGCCTCGATTCGGTGGACTGTACGCCTCTACGTACTACGCGTTACGTTACGTTACTTGAGCGTAGCTACGCTCTTGGGGAGTCGTTCAGCCGTAACTCATAACTTTTACGACGCTTTCGCGAAGGTACCTTATTAACATCGTGCCTGCACTAATTTATCCTCCGGCGAGGACTGATTTTTAATTGGCAAAATGTTATTTACGTTTAGGTACGTAGCGTCAAGTAGTTGTTCCAGTGTAATAAGTATTTACTGGGGTTGCCCAAAAACGTTGCCCCCTTATCCCATACGATCTTTAACATTTACACCGATACTTATTAGATTTCTAATTAATCGTTAAGTTTATTTTAAATAGCACGTAATATATCTATGACTTTATTATTATTAACATTTCGTATATGTGTACAAAACTCATTGAGAATATGTATGTTAACCTTTTCATTACACCAGCATAGATGAATATTAAATTTCAATAAAATATCTAATGTTTAAAATGTGACGAAATTACAAAGAACGTTTTAGATAGTACAAACTCCATAAGCAAATAACAAGCAAATAGCAAGTAAATAGCAAGCAAATAGATGCTGCATGATTATTTTTTTTTATTCCGAAGGAGAAATCGTTTTTACAGGTGCTCTCGGAGAACGAAGAACGTGAAACACTCGGTCGCGCGCGCGTCTTGTACTCGCGCCTACGGTTCGTATTTTCATTATAAAGGCACGAGATAAAAGCGCGGATAAAACTCGTTGGCGAGCGGGGAATGTCGCCGGTTGAAATCCGCGATGCGTTCGTTATGGCGCTGTAAATCCCGTATACCGCGATATTACGGTGCTGTATAAGATTTCAGCGGTGTGTCAGCTCGTCCACCATAACACGACAGAGAAAGTTTTTAAATCCAGTGATAATCTGACGCACATATTATCGCTTTATCGCGTTCTTTACAAAATATTGAAACCAATTTTGAATATTTTTTTCCCCTCCTGTTGTGTTTTTCTTTCCTTTTCTTTGTCCTTTTTGGTGCAAGTATTTTTTCTTCGTTTTTTTTTCTTAACGCGCGCTTTTGCGAAGATGACTACCAACTAAGAGGATGAAGAAGAAAAGGAAAGGGTAAAAGAAGGAGGAGAAGAAGAAGAAGAAGGCAACTATCATCGTTTCTCGATATGGATCTTTCCCTTTTTTTCTTTCTTTCTTTTTCTTAAGCGTGCGAGCGCTCACGCAGCCATCATAAATGCAGCTACTTCCTACGTAATCAAGCAATAATCGTTAGGATAAACGTGAGTGCCTGGATTGTTGGTTAAGCGTTCTCTTTTATTATACGGTTCTCGATTGATTTACGAATGGCGTCGGTAAAACCATTAACGTTACTTGTGCTTTCATTTTATAATTTTTATTTTTCTTTCTTCTTCTTCTTCTTCTTCTTCTTCTTTTTTTCCTTCTCCCACGATTGATTGACACAAATGAAACTTATCGCTCCAATAATAACGCCAACGAAGAAAAGCATTCCAACCAATCAATCTCGCTTACGTGATCGCATTTTTGTACGTAACGCGTTTGAAGAGATTTTTCGATAGTCGATTATTGCCACCCTTGGCTCGATTTTTCGAAATAAGTGTCATCGAGTTGAAGTATATTCGCGATATTAGCTAATTTCTCGCATAGTACATCGAACTTTATTATTAATCTACTCGATCACAACCATCAGAGAAGACTTCAATTACTAGCCCTGTCAGCAAAGTCGTTTGCTCGAGTAATTAAGAGATCGTTGCCGTATCCTCGAGATACCCACGATCGCAGGTAGCCCGAGACGTTGATGCATAAATTTTGCGCTCTGAATCGAGAAGGTCGTCGTCGTCGTTGCGAATCGTGTGTAGGCTAAGTTACATTTGAAACCACGACCCAAACAAAATGTTAAATATTATCGTTTATTAGATTCTAAGAAGAGATCGAATAATTAGATTTTGCGAGTCAATTAAAGTTCTTCTTTTTGTTTGTTCTTTTTTCTTTTTCTCTCATCGTAACAAATATTACTTTTAGCACCAATTTTCGGAACTCCGTTCTTATCGTTAAACATTTTATTCGAGAAAATTACATTCAAATATCATTTAAATGAATTTTAAAGCACCCTTTTTCCTATAACACGCAGATCGTACAAGATTAAACATAATTTATTTTTATTTTTTTTTTTATTGTTTTTAGACATAATCAAATCTAAAGTTAAAATAATATTGTAAAAACGTCATATCATAGAATACAGGTTTACAGTGATTCTCGTAGTTTCTTATTTTGCTTTCGGAGACGTTTAAAATATTAGAATAAAAAAAAATACCGGAACACTGCTTTTAATTATATTTTATTTTGCCATTATAAAAAGGAGAGAAAGTATCTATGTGTATTTACATAAAATAAATCACAAGTAACTTAAGAAAATATACGACGAGACGATTAAAAGTGGAAAGAATCGGAGCACTATGATTAGCCAGTGAAAATACAATAAAATCAGTCTCTCCTGCTCATAGGTTTAAGTAGGATGATTTACGAGCGGCATTAAGAGTCGTTAAAAGAGGCTGCCGATTAATCTTTCGAGACATCGTTAAATCATTGCCAGTTTAGCGATTACGAGGAATAAATTCTGAGCTAGCAACGTCTTCCTTGGGATACCTACTTTGCTCTTAGGTTTGCCGATCGGCAAAAGCCACGTTACGTGTCCAATGCCGATGCATCTCTTTACGGCTTGGCGGACGCGCCGATGAGAATTTATCTTCGTGGTCGCTTTTATCATACCGAATACCTCCCACCTATATTTCCTAGAGTCTTACATATACCGTTGAACACGTCAAGATTTCGTTTCTTTTTCTTTTTTTTTCATCATCTTCTTCTTTCTCTTTTTTGAAAAAAGAAACTCCTCTTTATAATACATGGTAGTTGTACTTAAAATACGTAGGTAAGTATATAAGTATGTATGTAAACACACGTGTCGCGTTCGATCACACACACACACACTTGTTCGAACCAAAGTATATAAGAACTCTCCTTTCTAATTACATGCATCTACAAGGTGTCTCAAAATATCTGAAAGCTTAACTTTAGGGGTAGTTTTTGTATCCTTCAAATAAGAACCAAAGTTATGGTTTTGGTATCTGATAAAATATGAACAAAAGTTAATATTATCATAAAATCTCGATATGACAAAGTTTTTATTTCATGTATGGTTTTTTTTCCTACTGTTTAAGCAATATGTAAAATCAATTGAGTATATTCTGTTAGGGATAACGATACGTGTAAAAATTAGCTAATACATTTCTATGATAGTTTATATTTAAATAAAACAATTATAATTCGAAAATATTGTCATTTCTGATTCATATTGTTATATGAACTTGTTGTTCTTATTTGAGCATATTGAAACTACCCTTAAAGTTATGCTCATATATTTTTAATCACCTTGTATATTATCAACAAGAGGACGTTCGATATAAGAAAGATAGTTGTCTAGAAAGTACGTAAAATCATGCGAATTATAATACGGCTTCCGTCTACATATACTTACTTACGTATATCAACATGTACAACGTTCCTATCTTTACGATTCTTTCATTGCCTTATTCTATTCCTTCTTCCTCCACTTCTTCGTCTTCTTCTTCTTCTTCTTATCATTAGAAAGTTGTAAGGTAAGGTTTATTCGTATTATTAATGGTAACGCTTTGTATTATTGATAATCGTGAAAGGATTCGAGTATCTGTTTGAAGACAAAAAGCTAATGGAGAAAAGGTAATGCTCAATGAAGCGTGGACAAATAATTTCAATGTAACAGTGACAAATCGGTAATAGTTCACTCACCAATCGATGATATCCAACGTCGTTAACCAGCGTACAATTGTTTATTCCTCGTGGAATAGAACGACACCTTTTGCATCGGCTAGGAATAAGTTCACTTGAAATTTCCAACGTGTATCACCAAAAAGGCGACCGACTTTTAGGGAAGATGAACTGGGATAAGGAAAAGTATCAAGAAGGGGATCAAAAAAAAAATGCATAAACAAACAAGGAGAGAGAGCTTTCAACGAGTCGTACTTAGCAGCTGTATTTTCTTCGTCAAATGGATCGAGTGCCGCACATCCACCACGTAGATTAAACTTTCGTCCATCATTTTTGTCTCTAACTTGTCACCGTTCTTCACTCTCAATCTTTCTTTCGTAATCCTTTCGAGATGTTCTTAGCGAACAGAAAGTTTTTTTTTTTTTTAAACCGCGCGCATATGCACACTGACCAAGATCGAACCAAAAGGTCTCGTAAGCAAAATGAATAATTCGATTGATCTTCGTAATTTAACTTTCGTATTATTTTCCCCTCTCTTTCTTAAGTTTTCTTCTAATTCTTACGAAACTTGTTAAATACCTTCCTTTTCTGTTTTTCAAAGCACTCAATGACACTCTTGCCTGACGGAAACCTCTCGACCCATTTCCTTCGTAGGCTATCGGCTTCTTCGAGTCAACGGAACCAAAGATAGAGCAAGAGAGAGTGAGAGAAAGAGAGAGGAAGAGCCCCGATTACACCTTGTTTCATCGAAGTTTCGAACACCTGGCATTCGTCCGTGTACTGTTAACACTTGGTCGATCTGTATGGATTTAACTAGACACGCGGCTATTTCGCGCGGTTATTTTATCAACGGGTTCTCCAACATAGTCGACATAAATGACAACAATGACGATTATATGATGACGATGATTGTCGATGTTCTTCCGAAACGAGGAATTTGTTTTAACAACTTATTGAACGTTTCTTCAAAAGCAAATCTTTCCCTTTTATTTTCCTAATATTTTTTTTTCTCTCTCTCTCTTTTCTCCTGTCCGTTTCTCTCTGTCTTCTTTCACTTTTTCCTTCTTTATCTATCTTTCTTTCTCTCTTTCTCTCATTCTCTCTCACTCTCTCTCTTTCTCTCACTTTCTACGTTTGCTTTGGAGATTCCACGAAACGCTCGTAAAACACCTACGGAGAACAATGCGTTCTGTGCCAGCGCGAGTTTGCTAGATCGTGCTTACTACGAATATATGTAGGTAGGTTTTGAATATTTATATACGAATATAAATGTATATGCGTATAAATATATGTAAATAGAGAAAAAAAACAAGAAAAAAGAAAGTAAAAGAAAAGAGAGGAAATGATGACGATGAGATTCTTCCCATACGAAAGAGAACTTTCCTGATACCTCCCTACGATATTACTCGTTCTCCTTTCTAAACGGTTAAAACGTTCGCTGAAAATCTCGATATCAGGTCGATTTACGTGAGCCTAGCAAGCTAGCTGGTGGTGAGCTAGCTAGCTAGTTGGCTGGTTGGTTGGTTAGGTGATCGCGCGCGCGCGAGTATTCGACTCCCACGCGACGTTAAAATCCTTCTCTGTCTACTATTTCGATGTAAGATCGAAAACCGAACGATCCTCTTCTCGTTTACGAACGAAGATACTAAACGAGACGAGACGAGACGAATAAAGGTTGGTTGACGATGTCAAAGGAAAGCAAAAGGAGTACGAACGTACGAACGTATGAACGAACGAACGAACGAACAAGTGAACGAGCGAGTAAACGATCGAACGTTCGGCGTGAAACTCTCGGAATCTCTTTCTCTTTCGTCTCCCTCTCTTACTCGGAAGAAGTAGCAATCGTTTCTGGAGCAATTCCGATCTATATCTTTATTCCTTTTGGAGGGACACCACCACCGATCTCTTCCTCCTTTTCCTTCTACCTTTTCTCCTTTAAATTATTCTACACTGCATCTAATTTCTTTTTTTTCTACCAATAGAATATTTTATTTTATTTATTCTGTTGTTATTAAGTTTGTTTTTTGTTTTGTTTTTATTCTTGTTTATTTTCTTTTCTTTTTATTTCAATGACTTCCGTAAAAATCTTCGATCGCGTATATGTAATCTCAATGTAAAAAATTTGTATAATTGATCTTTCACCCTCTCAAAAAATAAGGTATTTTCCTAGCAAACGGAAAAATTGACAAAAAAAGTAGAACAAAGAATGAAAGAGAGAGAGACGCTCGCCATTCGAGGCGTCGAGCGCGACTACGTCGAGGGATCCTCGCGGCACCGGTGTGTGGTGCTTTGCCTCCTTCGGCGGCACCGACGCAAGGAGGGAGACGCGCGTGAAACAGCGAATGGGAGAGAAAGGGAGAGAGATAGAGAGAGAGAGAGAGAGAGAAGACCATGGAGAACGATTCTCCTCGTGGAAGGACCGCCTCGTGTTGCTGCTGCTGCCGCTGTTGCTGTTGCTGCTGCTGTTACTGCTGCTGCCAGCCCTTAGGGTACGAATCACGGTGTGAAACCTACTGCCGTGCTGAGATGCTACGGAATGTTCGCGGATCAACCAAAATCCACAACTTTTCTCTCTTTCTCATCTACCCTTTTCCCTGTTTTCTTTCTCTTTCAGTTTCTCTTAGTTGTTCTCAGTTCTCTCTTTTACTCTCGCTAGTTTTCGCTCTCTCGACACTCGAACGATTCTTCTATCCTTGTTCTCAATGTGTTCCTTTCTCTCTCTCTCTCTCTCTTTCTCTCTCTCTCTATCTCTCTATCTCTTTCTAACTAGTTCGATCTCTCTTGTACTCTCTTACTCTTGGCAAAGAGGGAGCCCCCTCGATCGGTCGCACGAAACCCAGCGGCTGCCACCGTCGCCGTTGCTTCTCTTCCCCTTTTGCTTTTCTGCCTTTCTGTCCTTTCTTCTCGTCCTCGCTCTCTCCCCCCCCTCCTCCCCCACTCTCTCTCTCTTTCTCTCATTCTTCTCTCTTTTTCTTCGTTCAACCGCCCCCTTTTCCGTTCTCCTCGTTCTCCTCCTCCTCCTCCTCCTCCTCCTCCTCTTCTTCTTGTTCTTTTTCTCTCGTTCCCTGGCCGGTTCATTGGTTCATCGGTGCACCGGCCCGGGCTCCGTATTCTTCTCTCTAATTATACCGTTACGTGCAATCGCTCGTGTCAATTAGCAGCTCCTTTCTTTCGTTCCTTCACTTTTCTTTCTTTCTCTCTCTTTCACTCTTTCTTTTTTTCTTTCGTTCTTTTTCTGTATGGACCAGGATATACATAGCTCTAGCTACCTACCTTCCTACCTACCCACCCTGGCAGCAACCCCTTCGAAAGAATATCCGGGGAGGGTGGCTAGCATGATCGAGCTGCTACCCCCCAATTAACGATTAGGATCGTGCGTTTCGAGATGGAAACGGTACGTTGCTCCGCATTCGGATCATTGTTCAAGGACGCCGGAATAGCTATGCCAAGACCAGAAAGAACGAATACGTAAGTGCGTATATATTTATGGATATTTGTATGTATGTATTCATCTATGTATGTATAAGAACACGCTCGTACGCACGAGGAACGACGCTATTCTTCGTAATAATGCGGTTTGTCCTTTTCTTTGGGGGGTCGGCCTTTCTTTCCTTCCTCTCTCTTTCTCTCTCTCTCTCTCTCTCTCTCTCATTTTCTCTCTCTTTCTTTCTTTCTTTTTTCGTTCTCTCTCACTCACTTTTTCTCTCTTCGAGTTTAACCAGTTTTGCGAAGAACGAAAGAGAGATTCCCTCGAAAAGGGACTTTTTTTTCGGTCGTTACGCTGGAAAAACATTTCGAACTCATCGGGTATCCTTCCTTCCTTTATTTCATTCTTTCTTTCTTTCTTTCTTTCTTTCTTTTGGAATTGGCTCCTGTCGCTCATAAGAAAGAGTGGCCTCCCCGATTGTTAACTTTAAGGTTCCCTTTTATTCCAATCTGGTTAATTTTGGGTATAACAAATTACTGGGTAACTCTGTCAGTTTGAAAGATAAATTTGTCTAATAACTTGGAACAAAAAGAATATACAATGAGTCATGGGAGTATTCGTACCACTACTGTAGATTTTAAATCTGTTTCTAATGTAATGTTGTCAAATTCTTATACAAAAAAAAGAACATATTTTAGAATTATTTAAACTCTCTTGTAAATTTTTTATTATAAGTAAAGTAAAATTGTACATAACTGATAAGAAAATTGGTCTCAAGATATGCTCAATTGTTTACAAAACATTATAAGATGCCAAGAGAAAATCAACTAACTTAGAAAAATAATTATTGTATAATATTTTTATTATATTTTATGTGAATTCAAATACTCTGATGAAACTAATTTCGCATCATATAGGTAAAATTATATTTTTCATTAATAATAAAATATTCTTTTACAAATTTTAATAATAAATTTTATTTTTATATAATATATTTATTATAATATATAATTTAATTATATAAAATAATATAATATATATATAATTAAAATTTTATTTTATATAATTTAATTTTAATAAATCCTAAAATAAACTTCTATATATAAGAATTTTGAAGCTTTGTGTTACAAGCAAATATTAATTATTTCAAATTTGCAATGGAAGTGGTACGTTGGCTTACTATAAATATAAAACTACTTAAAGTAACTGTTAATGTTTCCTAGTAAATAATTAAATGTTGACTATTTTAACATATTGTTATAAATAATTAAATTTCGTTGATGCATCCCAATTTGTTTCCCTTGTACATTTTCGTTTTTTGTTTTCTTTTCTTCTTTATCTTTCTATCCGATTAATAGTCGAACGAGAGAGAATGCACGTGAGAACTGTAAAGTAGACCTACCATTTCTAAATGATTATTTTCTCAGGTTTTTCTTATCTCTCTAATTAAAATGAAAGAGAGAAAGAGAAAACGATTGCTTTACTTCATTTAAAATGTCCCTCTTTCCACGCTCGCTATCGACCTTCTCCACATTATCCGCTCGATCTTTTTCTTCTTTTTTGTTTTCTCTTTCTTTCTTCTCCCTCGCGATCGAGAATAAAAATTGCCGTCGATCGATTATTTTCTGTCTCGGCCATTACCACGAGAAGATACTACCACGGTATTTCGAGATTCGAATCGTCACGACCGAAACATTCAAGGATTGTCAGAGATTTCGGAAGATCATCCTAAAAAAAAAACAAGGAAAAAAAGAAACGATTAACTTAGAAGATCTTATTAATGATCCTTTTCAAAATACAAGATACAAATAGTATGTTTTTTTTCTTTTTTTAGAACTATTGGGCACAGGCCTTAAACCAAAAAGAACGTATAATTATTATTAGCTAGAAACATATTGCAAAATATTAACGATTTTATATTTAACTAAATTTATTATCAACACATTTGGGACCGAAAACGTAATACTACATCGTTTCAAATTATTTAACTGAATATCGATGACGTAAGTCCTATGTCATAAGATATTAAATTATACTAATTCATTTGTTTGTTCAATTTCGTTGGATAGTAAAATATTTATTGTTATTATCTAAATAATATGTTTTTTATTTCAAATTATTTTTTATGAAGTATCCAGTTAAACGTTTCATCCGAATGACGCCTATCGCGAATATGTTAATATTTAAAAGATTGTTCATCCCTGTCATCATATTCGCTAAGATATTTTGATGTTTGACGTCGAATAAGTTGAGAAATCGTTTACGTTCGCGTTGCCACATGTAACTTCAACGCCTGGTAAGGCGTCAACAACGACGACGACGACGACTAAGACGACGGCGAAATCATTTCGATCGTATCGAGGAAGCGTAAACAATTTATTTCTTAGGATGACCGGAGTGACATCAAGGAGTGCCTTCATTCGCATCGTGAGACGAAAGGAAACGATCGCTCCAATCCCCAGCCATGCCATGTATTACGTTTTACTCTTCCACAATGTATACATACGTAGTAATAATAATAGTAGTAGTGTAGTAGTATAGTAGTAATAGTAGTATGTACAGTACGTAGTTCTTAGAATCGAAACGAATACGTACCATCTAGACTATGAAAGGAATGAAGTTGATATCGATATCAACTTACAAGATAGAAACTTCGATCCCTTGGATCGATTGTAAACGACATTGAAATTATTGAATTAAAACAATAATAAATATCAAATGAAAGATCAATAATTCAATATTATTCATCTGTTGAAACTTCATCTTCCATTTGTTTTTTTATAATTCGAACGAGATTGAATTTTTTTTTTTGCAAATATTTTCTTACTGTGTATACAATATATACAATCTCGAAGAATAATGACTTATATTGGCACGAATTCATTTTTTAATTTGTAATTAAATACTTTATTAAATTTCTTTTTTTTTTTTGTCAAATATATCTCTATAGTCTAAAATTTAATTATTTCGAAAGTGGTAAAAATTAAATAGATGTACGATAAAGAAAAATTATTATTTAAATCTCTATAAGCCTCTTCTGTAATTTTGAAGTCACATATTGATAAATTTATATTATTTTTTAATCTAATTTTCTTTTCCTTTATGAGCATACATAATATTTCATAATCTTTATTTTGTAATCAGTAAGAGATTATTTATGACGATAATTAATTCAAACTTGAAATATGGAAATAAATTTTGTATCTTTGAAAATTAATTCATTTTAAATTTATTTTTAGAGATTTAATATCTGTGATTTCAAGCTATACAAATTGTTTTGAAATCACGAAAAAGAAATCGAACTATAAAAGATAAATAATTATAAATAATTTTGTAATTAAAAGCAGGTCTTTTTTATATATTTTATTTTTTTTATATATATTGTACACCAATTTAATTTCTCCGTAACTTAAAATATATTTAAACTTTAAACATTTGAGATATATTTAACAAAAAAAGTATTAACTAAATAATCGTACTTTTTATATAAATTAACAAAAAAAATATTACAAAAAAAATGTAGTCTGTGTCAATGCTTTTGTTCGGCACTGTATGAATGTATATATTTAGTATCGCCATAGAAAAGAATGACAAACAATCCCTATGCATAAGTAGACACTATTTGTTTTCTTTTTCTCTCAACTACAGATCGTTGAAGAAAAACACGAACGGTATTGTTATCTTGGCCGGGACTGCTAGGTGGCATCTAATGAGGAGGAGGGCACAATGAGTTTTTCTGGTTTAAGTACCGTAGGGAGGACACTAGAAGGGTACTTGTACAACCCTCCTCATTTGATTCATTTATTCTCACGCCTGCTTCGCGAGTGAAATGAGTAGTAGTTACCCAGGAATATCCTAAGGCTATTGCACCGAGAAAAATGTTCGACGTTGAATTTAAGAACAAAAATTATTTTTGCCTACCATAGCTATTCCCCCGGTCATTCTACATATGCATTATTTTTTCTTTCTAAAACATATTACAATAATATAAAACATATTTAAACAAATAAAAACAAGATTTTTTCCAAAAACGAAAATATAATAAAATAGACGAATATTACTTTATAACAAAACAAAAGTATCTTACGTGTAGGGTATCTATTGTATAATAAAATACGATACAAAATACAAACAATTTTCCAAAGGATGATATTTTATAATCTTATATAACTTAGTTACATAGAAAAATGTACAATGAACAGATGATTTTATTGCGGAATGACCTAAATTAAACGACTCTTCGAACTTCGAAGAATCTTTTCAAATAGTAAATTTGTCCTAAGGTCATGAGCAATAATACCGTGGCTTCAAAGAAAGACCATACAACGACACGGAAATTTGTGCTTTCATTGATTGCTCTGTGAGTTTTGTCACGCACCTAAAAATAATGAATTTAATATTTATCAGAAATTTTTGTATACATCATTTTAATCGTCTTTTAACATGCAATTATTTGTTTAAATGCATAACAAATTACCTTCATGTATTCTTGTTCGTTTTTAACACCCCACAGACTGGTACTTAATTCTTTAATCATATCATCTAACTTTCCATGATCACCCTCTGCAGCTCCACCGCCAGCAACTTCTTCTGGCTTAGGATTTTCAATTACCTCCATATTAAACATCACAACCTTCGGAGTCATTGTACTCTTTTCATTACTAAAACAATATGTATAAATTCCTGCAGTATGCGCCCCAAATGTGAATTTGTCGCTCCTTGTTCGTTCTCCCTGATAAATAATTTTACCGTCGGGACCGATTATCTTTACATCTATATCTAAAAATCCACCTTCTGCTATTTCAAATGTTAGACCTAAAAGAAAAAAAATATAAATTAATTGAGTTAAGATCATTTTTAAAATACTAATGTAAATATTACACGTCGACAGAAATACTTGTATAAATAAATTGCAAAGTTTTACAACATTCAATGAACAAAATGTTAATATATATATACAAAATTATAGCTTACTGTAGTAAAGATTATTTTTAAAATACTATTTAAAACATTAGACATTGACAAAGATAACTATATGAATGAGTTGCAATTTATAACCTTTATTGAACCAAATGTTAATGTATATGTATCCAAAAATTGAATTATAGCTTACTTATGATATGTTAATAAGTAAATATAATAATAATTATAATTGAATTATTTGTTTATATATAAATTGACATAATACTAGAAGGAATGTTACAAATGTTCATGATAAACCAACCCATTTTGGTGTCAGCTTCGACTTTATTGAAAAAACATTCTTCTGCGTGAGCATCCACCGTTATTAAATATGCCCTAACACAGACACTTGATATAATTAAGAGTAAACACGAAATAATCCAACTCATTTTATCAAATTCTATAGTAAGACCACGTAAAAGACATATGTTCTTTCTTTTTTCTGCCACTTCAGAGAGACATGTTCGCTACTCTAGCGCCACGTATGCACTTTACCATTAATCTATAAATCTATATAGATTTACTTCCCAACTGCGTAATATAAAATTTTTGTTTCTTGTATGTGTATGAAAAAAAGTTTAATATAAACATATATTTTTTTACATAAAAGATTTTTAAAAATTTTAATTTATTTATTTTATAACTATCATTCATTTCCAAGAGTTTTAAATTTAATCTCAGATCTGATTGGCTCTATATAGATTTACTTATTTACTACGTAATACAAATTTATTTTTCTTAAAATTAAATCTAAAATAATATAATCATTTATATTTATGTAAAAGTGTAGAAAAAACATATTAATTTATTTCCCAGAGATTTAAATATAACACCAAATCTGATTGCGTTATTATAAGATAATTATTCAATATTTAAAAACTATGTGTAAATCACTTAATGCTCACGTATTTTCATAAAAACTCTCTTAAGGTTTGCATAATTACTTATCATTGCTGTACACAGATAATGTGGAGTATGCCTTAAATTTTTTTTAGTATTGCAGATTAAAATTATGAAAACATATAAATTTTTTCAGACAATAATGGGTACTATGAAGTTTTAATATGTTATTATTTAAAATAAATTTATTGACACACTGTTGATTAGACTTTAACGTTACATTTCATTCATAATATCTGTATTTGACAATGATTCAAATGACAACTCAAAGTAGTAAATTAATTCATCTTGGAAGATTAAATGTCACGTTGGTTTCCTCCGTTCTACGATTTTTATCAACTTATAAAACCTTAAATAATTCTACTATGTACGTACTAAAAAATATAAGATATTAATTATAAGATTTACTAACTTCTCTATGTGTATTTTCTTTAAGTGTCGAACCAGTTAAACTTGCTTATGCTTCCTATGAATCAATGAAAGAAAATAATAATGTTACTATTCATCCTATCGTAATAATGCATGGTTTATTTGGATCTAAGAATAATTGGAACTCTTTATCCAAAGTGATTCATCAAAAAACTCAACGTAAGGTAGTAAAAACATTTTATGTAATCTCCTTGTTTTCAATAATAACCATTTTGTGTCATTTGTTATCTTTAATATTTTTTTGATTCCCTTTAAAAAATGTAAGAAGTATGATTACTTTTAGGTGATTGCAGTTGACGCAAGAAATCATGGAGATTCACCTCACTCGTCAGAAATGTCTTACAAACATATGGCGCAAGATATTGTACAGTTATTAAATGATTTAGAATTTGAAAAAGCTATTCTAATTGGACACAGTATGGGGGGATCGACTATGATGTACTTGGCGTTAAACTATCCAGAATTAGTCGAAAAGCTACTAGTAGTCGATATGTCTCCTGCAAGAGCTAGTCCTAGTCTAATACAAATGATAAGCATTTTTAAGGCCATGCGTTCTGTTACATTAGAAGGAAGTCCATCCTTGACTAAAGCACGTAAAATGGCAGAGGAACAGCTCATGGAGAGCGTTAAACCATTGACGTTACGACAGGTATTTAAATCAAATTGTTTTTATAGAATATATTTTTTCTATCGTAATGATTTATAAAAAGTAAATAAATATTATTTACAAAATTTTGTTCTAGTTTTTAACGATGAACCTTGTAGAGGCAGAACCTGGGAAATATAAATGGCGCGTGAATTTACCGGTATTGGAGCAAAACTTCTCTAGTGAAATTGCTGTATTCCCTAATGTAGAGGGGAAGGTTTATATGGGTCCAACATTGTTCATAGGTGGTTCTAATAGCGATTATATAAAAGTTGAAGATCATCCAGCTATAAAAAAATTATTTCCAAGTGCCCAATTTATTTATATTAATGGTGCTAATCATTGGGTACATGCAGATAATCCAACAGAGTTTATCAACATTGCCACCAATTTTATTAATCAAAGTCACTCGTCGTGATGTTTGTAAAATATGTAAGAGTAACATTGTAATTATTCTTTTGTAAATATGTACATATATTTATGTGAAAATTTTTACAGAGATTACGGGTGGAAAGTAGCAAATGTGTAACACAGTATAAACAAATTGCTAATTTTATGTCAGGTAAAAATTTCTCTACATGATATATATCTCATATTTTTTTTATATGTATATAATATTAATATAGGCATTATTTTCTCTTATTTAGAGAAAAAAATATTGTAAGATGCACAAAGTGGTTTGAGGCCGTTTATTTCGTTTCAAGCAAAAATTATAAGAGAAGTAGAAAAACAAAATGGCTCACATTAAATTGTTCAAATATGTTGTGCTGCTAGTTTGAACTGTTTAATCGATGACATAAATATTATTAATAAAAGTATGTTCAAAAAAGATTTCTTATATTTTGCGTATGATTGACAGCAATAATATGGCAAAAGATTAAATCAAAAAATAGTGCCGTATATGTAACTCTACCTTGAAAAGTTAGATTGGTATATAATCGAATTATCAACGCAATTCATTTTCATAACGTGCAAATATTATGGTATTTTCAATCTATATAACTTTCAAGTAATTATTCTATCCAACAAATAACATTTTAAATCACATCGTTTTGGTGTCCTCCATTATACGCATAATCTGCTTTATTGTGCATGACCAGTTGATTGTCCACAAAATAAAACGAATCCGAGCGAGTTTCAAATGGATTTGCAATCATTTCGGAAACTTTAATATATGAATTATTATAACAAATTATATATGAAAAAATCAGTATAAAAAATAAATATTCAAAAGTGATACGCACCAAGATCAGCTGGTAGAGTCGGAAATTCATAAATATGTTCGCACGTATTTTTGCTATTTGGAATGCAAAATCCAAATTGAAAATCAAATGTTTTTAACAATCTGTCCCGAAAAAAGTGACGTTCGATCATCCTGAAGTTGTTGACTGGTTTGGGCCCTACTAAAAATTCAACCGTGGCACCGACTGTCTTTAATTTAAGAAATTGCGGCGTGAATTGGTAACGCACAAATCTTCCAGTATTAGCATCCTCGCAAGTAGATTCTTCGGAATCTGCCTCTGCATCTTGATGAGAATCACATTCTAATGGAACAATAAATTAACATACATTTGGTGTTACAAAAAAATATTAAAATAATATGTAAAAAAAACAAGTACAAACCAGCAGCCGGTGGTTTAGTTATCTCAAACAAGACAGCTCCTGTTTCCAAATCTCTAATTTGGAATCTGGTAAAGTCTATGTCATAAATATTAGCTTCCGGAGAGCATAAATACTCTGAAAAGAACATAGGTACCGCATTTACGTCTTGAGCCAAGACGTATCATTTGTATCATCTTGTATACTTTGCAGTACCAAAGAAGCGTGAAGACAAAATTGAAATGGGATTCTGGGATGGGCATGATACAGAAAATGTAGAAACACATAGTATGTTAACTATGCATAGTGAAAACTGTACATATATAGATCCATGAGAAAAGAAAATAATGTGCGTCTATTATCTTAGGTGATGGCAAACAATGTAACTTTGGTTCCATAGTGTTTTTTTTTGTTTCCAAACTATATGCCATTATTATCATTAAGTTAATAATAACATTAATAACACGAAATAAAACTGTCATACTATCTGTGATGGTAGGCAGTCGGAGCACCATATCTGGTGTTATTGGAATATCACCATTGCCAGTATTCTCTTGATCAGCGGATGGAGTGAATGGTGTGATTGCTTCATTAGACTTGTTCTCGCTGTCAACACTCATTATTTGGACACCGGTACACCATGTACTTGGAATTGAATTTTTTTTATTTGCTCCTCAAAAGAAGACAATTCTTTAACTCAAAGATAACAAACTATTGTAAGCGAATCTTAGAAATTCAAATTAATTGAAAATTACTCGTTTAAAAAATTAATTCAATAGCTTGATTTTGAAGCACCAATTCTCACCGAAATGTTGTCGCGTGTAAATAATTTTTCTATCTCTTTCTTCTCGTATTTAATAATATTCCACATGTCTAATACATTTTAATAATAATCATAATAATGATAATAATAATAAAAAACGTACATTTAAAAATGTCTACTTTAGTGTTACACCGAATTTTTTTAACAAACGTCCATTACTAAACAATATCCTTCAGAAACGTAACTCTTTAAATAATAAATGAAGGTTCGATATCTTTGTGCCACCACGTGGCGTTCCTATGGCTTCCGACGTCCAATGAAAATTATTCTTTAAAAGAAAATCAAATCTGTGCAGTGATACTGCTTTAGAATCATCCAATTTTTTTCTATCACTTGTCTAATAATTAATTTAATCAAACATTAAATTTAATAAACATTTAGTATTTATTCTCAAATTCAACGTTAATATTATTTATTTGTATGTAAAACAAATGTTCCCATTCAAGGAGATTAAAAGAGGAAAATTAATTTGATAGCTTGTTCGCTAGATGGCCTTGGAAATTTCGATAATCGATCGATAACATTAAATATTCAAATATATCGACAAGAATCTCAGAATATTCAATTACAAAATAAAAGTACAAAAGAATGCTTGTTTTGAATTACTATAAAAATGTAATAATGTTTGTATACATACAGAAACATGAAAAATATTCTCAAAAGTATAGAAAGGGAATTATGAAATCAATTGTCAAAGGATCCCCACCCTAATTTACATTTGTTACCGTATATGCATATGCATTTGACGTAGTTTGACGTACGGTATTTATGTTGTATGTTATAACCTTAAAGCTCACGAAGAAATGTTACGCTCTACATACAAATGAGCATTATCTATAATAAAATCTGTCTTAAATACCATCAGTATATCGTCGTCTTTTATTATTGTATTAGATTTGAGAATCGGTTTTTTGCAGCAACAATTATTATTGTTATTATTAAAAATTGAAATAATTTTGAGCGGGTAATATAAATTCATGAAAAATTGTTAATAATGACAACAACTCAAAACAATCCAAAATCAAACGAACCGTATCGTGAATTAAAAGAATCACGTGGCTCTGAATTAAATGTTAATGAAACTCTAAATCCTGGAAAATACAATAATGGCACCTTTGAAGATAACGTTGATCGTTCTATTGAACTATCCTCCATAGTTGTTATACCTGATGGTATGAGTTTATATTATTTTACTATTGTTACTAAAAAATGTTTACCATATATTATATTTTAAGGCAAAACTTCAAAATATGTTATATTTTGTTCTATAGGGTAATCATGCTTATTCATCATTTTTAACTTCAAAGAAGATATAACTGCATGTATCAATTAAATATTTAATAATGCATGATAGAATATTATTAGGTTTATGAAGATCGCTTTGACTAATGGCTGCTCAAGTTAACTAATCCAATTTTGGGGAATAATAACATTGATGTTAATAGTAGAGAGGTGATTAATATAATTAAAACCTAATTACACTTTAATCTGTATGTTTTAAACAATTATGAAACAATTCTCGTTGTTTCAACTCTGCCATGTAAATATTATTTAATTTTTACTATGATGACTATTGATAATAAAAATAAGATGTATACAATCTGAAGTTATAAAGACTTTTTATACATTCTGCGTAATACAAAATTTACTTTAATCTTTTTATTAATAGATACTTTCACAGTAGTCCAAGCTATTAATGAATTGGGTTTTGGAAAGTTTCAAGTAAAACTTTCATTATTTACCGGATTATGTTGGATGGTAGATAGTATGGAAATAACTATACTGAGTATTCTCAGTCCATCTTTACATTGTGATTGGGGTATTTCTCGGTATCAGCAAGCTTTAACGACAACGGTAATAATGTGAATTATTTGAATACCGTAATATTTGTGAATGTGTTACAAATATAAATAAAAATAATGTATTATTTCAGGTTGTCTTTCTTGGGATGATGTTAAGTTCTACATTTTGGAGTAATTTAAGCGATAGATATGGCAGAAAGCAGGCTTTAACATTATGCGCAGTATTATTATTTTATTATGCATTTTTAAGTTCTTTTGCGCCTAATTTTCTTTGGATATTATTGCTGAGAGGATTAGTCGGTTTTGCTATTGGTTGTGTACCACAATCGTAAGTATTTGGTAAGTCCATATAATGCACAGAAGGTTTGTATTGTATCTAGTTATTGCTCAGTATATCTTCTTTTTAACAGGGTTACGTTGTACGCTGAATTTTTACCAGCTAAACAGAGAGCTAAATGCGTTATTTTATTAGATGTAAGTATTATTCCTTTCACTACAACAATGTATGAAATATAGTAGTGAATATGACACACAGCTTATAGTGCAAGGGATTAATGGCACTTTAGTATTTATATTGTAATTATTCTCTTCTTTAAATGTATATATATTATTATTAGTGTTTCTGGGCACTTGGTGCGTGTCTTGAAGTTGCAATAGCGTTAATAGTAATGCCAAACTTTGGATGGAGATGGCTTCTTACCTTATCAGCAATCCCACTTCTTATATTTGCATCTATTACACCAGTAAGCTAAAAATAACTCACAAGTTATTTTATGTATTTTTGTAACATATAATTATTAAATTATGTTTCAATAGTGGATTCCAGAATCCGCAATATTTGATATGACAACTGGTAAAATGGATAAAGCTTTGTCTACGTTGGAAAGAATAGCACGAGAAAATAAGAAACCATTACCATTAGGAAGATTGATTATGGATCGATTTTATCAAACTAATCGCGGTAGGTTTACGGATGTGTTAAGCAAGGAAATGTGCAAGACTTCTACCTTACTTTGGCTAGTATGGTAAATACATAAATTATCATTTATTGTGGTGATGGTTTATTTGAACTTATACAGCACTTCTTGAAAATATTACATGAAATATAAATAAATAAAAAGCATTTAACACTTGCACAGTTCTGCTACAAACATAAATATTATTATAAAATTAACAAACTAGTATATTATTGTTTAATTATAATTTTATTATTTAATCGTAATATAATAGTAAACATTAGAATATTGCTTATAAATGTAATCAATTATAGGATGGCTACAGCATTTTGTTACTACGGTGTGGTATTAATGACTACTGAACTATTCCATACGTCATCAGAACAATGCGGCTCGTGGACAAATGGAAAGAAATTAGAGAATACTTGTCAATTAGAATGTCGTCTAAGGCGAAGTGACTACATAGATCTTTTGTGGACCACATTGGCAGAATTTCCAGGAATTTTTTCTACCGTCTTTGCAATAGAAAAAATAGGACGAAGAAAAACAATGTCATGCCAATTAGTTATGTTCTCGTTAGTTGTCTGTTTCTTAGGAAGAGCTTGTACGTTGAGTAGAGCAGTATTGACTATAGGAATATTTTTAGCAAGAGGATTAATTGCCGGAGTATTTCAAGCAGCATACGTTTATACACCAGAAGTTTATCCAACGCATTTACGTAGTGTAGGTGTGAGTGCGTGTAGCGCTATGGCACGAATTGGTGCTATGATAACACCTTATATAGCACAAGTTTTTCTACAGTGGTCTATCACAGGAGCCATGGCGACATATGCCATTGCTGCTTTATGCGCAGCCATTGCTACGCTTGTCTTACCCGTAGAATCTAAAAATCCAAATTTAAAAGAATCTTCTAAAAATGCTAAATGATTTAAGCTTTTGAATGTTCTCAATTATACAAATTTCATTCATTTTATGATCATATATATATATATATGTATTTGCATGACAGCAACTAATATTTATTTGATACGAACATATTTGTTAATTTATCCAAATAGTTTAATACATGTTTTTCTATATTTATATAACTATCATGTTTATTTCATCATAATGCAAGTTTGAAAGATACAATAATTAAGTCAAACGAAGGAACGATGCACCAAGACTGAAATAAGTTATAATATACAATGTATAGGTGCCAAAATATATTTATTTATATATATATATATATTTTATTGTTCAATGATGGCTACTTAAAGCATATAACAATTATAGGATATATTAGATGGAAACTGTATTCTCTTTGTAAATATTTATAAAAGAAAAAGTATTTAGTTAATATATATATATATATATATTAACACATTCATATTTTTGTAGGATACTATTGAGAAAAATGTCATATAAAATTCCGACAAAAACATATGCTATTGGATTATATTTATATTATGTATACATAATTAGTACAATATAAGATATAATTTAAATATATATATATCTATATTATTTATTGATTAGGTTGTTAAATAAAAACAAAAAATGAAAATAAAAATGCGTATATATATATATTCTCAATCAGTATATATATAATAATAACGCGTAAGATTTTAAATACTTCGTTAAGTCTCAGGCACAAAATAAGGGTGATAATTGTAAAAATATATTCTAGTATTATGTATGATTTGAACTTGATCTAGGTAGATCATAGATATTTAATAATTAGAATTCTGAAACTTAACAATGCTCAGATTTTCAATGATTCAAAATATATATACCCATTTCTTGTGGAAATCGTTCATACGTCAAAGCTGATGTATGAGAAATACCCGTAAAAATATATTTTATTTTGGGATTATCCAAAAAAAGAAAAAGGAACATGATTTAATGTAAAACGTATACCAAAAGACCTCTTGTAAAAAATTATTTTGTACAAAAACGTCAGCGATACACCTAACATTTACCACGATTTTATGTGTTTCGTATTAAGCAAAGCACGGTTTCTTTTAAATATCCTGCAGATACATCCAAATCTCTTTTATAGTTTTCGTGTGAAAATTTTAATAAACACGTCGGTATTAATCTTAACTCTAATAACGTTTTATCGTAATCTTCTTCTTGGAGTTTTTGACCTTGTGGTAAAATCAAGAAAAATGGAATATCGGCATTGATCAAATTTTCTTTAACGAAATCCACTAATTCCCTACATTTTTCGTGCACCGAAAATGTTCCCTGTAATAATATGTTATCCGGAAATCTTATTCGAATTAATGTAAATCTATATCTTTTTAATTCTCGTTCTTCATCTTTTTCTCGCATAGCTTTAGTCCTTAACATTTGATTTCTTTCGACAGCTTCGGTTCTGATAAAAAACAAAAGAAATAATGATATTTCAAATATTTGTATATCATCATTATTTTTACTATTGCATTTTTTGTATTACTTAATGAAATGAAATTTTGTTTTTTCTTACCGAAGTTTTTGCTCTCTTCTCAACTCTTCTAAAGTTATAGTAAAGAAATTATCAGATAGTTCATACATTTCGTTCGCTTGAGTAGGTAACAGAACTTGCAAATTTCTATCTACTTCAAGTGGAATAACTTCAGCAGATCTCAGTGCTTCTACTAGTATAGTTAAATCATCGATAGTAGAAGCATCAGGATTCCATATTAAAAAGTCTTCCTCTACCTCATTATGTAATAATTTCTTTTTTTCAAAACCAGCAGCTTGCAAGAATTCTAACGCTCCTTCCAATGGCATCACTTTTTCCTTTGGAAAAAGAAAAGGATACATTGTGTTATACATTATTTATATAGAAATAATTCATATTACAACAATCATTTCAGTTACCTGAAATATTTTATTACACATTCGGATCTTTTGATACTTTTCTACTCCCGGATTTTTTAAAATATTTTCTATATACTTTTCTAAAGTCTCTATACATTGCTGAATTTTAGTTTTTCCTGCATTGCAATTATGAATGATTAGGCAGGAAGTTAAACCAGCTTCTTCTTCTTTTAATTGTTCGTATAGAAATTCTCGGATCTTTTTTTCCATTCGTCTCGGGTTAAAACTTCATCAGAGATATAAGGACATCGAAAGTATACATCGGTAACAGCTAAAATTTCTTTATCCTTTTCCTTAGCTTTTTCAGCTGATTTAGCGGAAGCTATTTTTTCTTGTTCCTGTCGTGCTTTTCTTTCCATTTCCAGTTCTTTTTTAACACGTGCCTGTATCGCCGCATAGGACCTATTATGAATAAAATTAAACGGATTAATGTATTTGAACTTATGTTAAATTGAAAACATTAAATAACATACGTGTTAAATCTGCGCGAATCAGTTTGTTTCGCTTGTAATCGTGCTAATGCAGCTTGTCCAGCAACTTTTGCTTCATCCGTAGGTTCTGCTCTTTTTATTGGTATCTCTGATTGAATTCTCTCCGATGTTTCAGGTCTACTAGTTTCGTTCAATCTATAACATATTTATAAATATATTAAAAAAAAAAAAAAAAAAAAAAAATAATATATATATATATATATATATATATATAGACTGGTTTGAAGAAGAATAATTTCTATATTGTTTTAAACATACTTATATCCTTTTCCAGCGTTAATAAACTTAGTATTGGTCTTTTTCTTTTGAAAAAATGCCTTTATTTTATCTGCCATCTTGAATCTTTAGAAATATAAATGCGAATTGTGATGTAATTAAAAATATATATTAATCGTTTAATAATTTCAATAATAAAACTTAGAAGTAGTAATAGTTAATAATTATTCTGAAGATTTTCCGTAATATCCGGGTAGGCCACCTAAAAAAAGGATATTTTTAAATAATATATACTTCCTATTGCTTATCCTTAATTGAACAAGGGTGAAAAAAATTGCTCTTTCAACTCAATAAAGGAAGAAAAAAATTTACATGAAATGATGAAATCATACTCACTTGGATTCATAAATTGTTCAGATATTCTCAAACCATATATGTGCCAGGCAATACAAATTAAAGCAATTGTACTTGTAAGTATAAACAGAAAGATTTTAAGCAATTGCAATTGAAATTCATCAAAAGATAACAATGATATCAATTCTTGGAAAAATTCGGAAAACCTTAAAAAAGGTTCATTGCCAAAGATAACAGTGTTGGTCGAATCGAAGGTTAGGCCAAAACTCGATGGAAGAAAATTCGTTAAATAAGAAGTTAATTTATTAATTGTATCTTCTAAGTAGTCCTTCCACGGACACGAATTTTCACATGTACTGCTCATTACACGAACAAACTTTTTCGTGTTTAATCTCGCACTATTCTATCTGACATATTTAAAGATCCTCGAATTGTCATCAATAGATATATAAACCTAGAATGCACATTAAAACTTCAAGAAAATGGTAGTAACTGTGGCAAACTGCTCAAACTATGAAACAAAAGTCATCATCGTTATATTATATTAACAAGCATACAAGTCTCATTTACAATATTTCTTCCCTTATAACTGATCTCTATAGTTTATGGTCTTATTTCTCACAATTGATTTTTAACTTATTTTAATATTCAAACAATGTAATAATATTTTAACAAGTTAAGGGTATAATTTTTTTTTAATTTATAAAGTTATTAATTCGTATATTTGCAAACATAAATTTGAATATATTTATTAAAATTACATAATATGACGCATTTTCATTGTATATTGTCAAGGATACGACCTTGCGAATTTTTTTTTTAATCAAGCTTATGCACTGGTACCTAAGTGCATCTTTGGTCGGTAATATCAAAACCATTCTTATCAAATGATTACTAGTTTTTAGTACGCCGAAATACCGTTACGAGAAATGATGTCACTAGTACTCATTTCATAACCTATGAGCATAACACTTTGTATTACCACAATAATTTATAAATTATAATAGTTTCTAATAATTAATTCTGGTTAATCAAATGTTTGTTTTATTTTTTTTATATAGTAATTTATAATAAATTTTAATCAGGAGTTTGATAATTTAAATGTGCATATAAAAACTGTTTGCTGTACAAATAAATTAGAAAAATGGGTGGCGGGGATCTGGTATGTATAATTTATTTATTTTCTTAAAAATTAGATCAACCGTTGTATGTTTAAATATAAATAATCAATATTAGATTTTATTAATTGTTCTAATTACGTATAATGTATTATATAAAATTCATAATCACTAATTCATGCAAATTAACCTAGAATTTGAAGAAATCATGGCATCCATCTACCATGAAGAATATGGAAAAAGTATGGAAAGCAGAACAAGAGAAAAATCAAGAGAAGAAAAGAATAGCAGAATTGAAAAGAGAAATAGCTATGGAAAGAGACCGAGAAGACATGACAAAATATGCTATGGAGCAAGGCGTTATAGAAAAGAAAGACGATAAGAAATTAGATTGGATGTATAAGGGTCCGAACGATATGGTGAATAGAGAAGATTATTTACTTGGCCGTCCGATTGACAAATCATTTGAGCAAGTAGCGCAAGCCCAGAAAGATGCAGATTTAAACCGAGCACCAAAGAATCATGTTGAATATGGTTAGTATCATTAAGTTTATTGGCATCAATCAAGATTTCCTGCTAGTTTATTTTTTATTTTATTAATCAATTTTAATTTATTATTTTAGAATGTATTCCACCTTCTTTACGATTTTTCTCTGGAAACGAGCAAGTTGATCTAGCAAGAAAAATGCAAGAAGATCCATTGTATGCGATAAAAAAGAAGGAAACTGAAACACGAAGTCAGTTGTTGAAGAATCCGGTCAAGTTAAAGAAACTTAAAGAATTGGTAAGGAAAAATATTCGTAAATATTGAATTGTTGTTTTTATGATTACTATAATATCATTTTTTACAGTTGGAGCAACAGGCAAAGAAAAAGGAGACGAAGAAAAAGAGCAAAAAGAAAAAATCATCTAACAGCACGGATAACAGCGACGACGAAACTGAATTAGATAATTTGTTAGCAGAAAAGTACAAAAAGTTGAAAGATAAGATTAGTGAGAAAGATTTGATAAAATCTATGAAAAAAATTAAACACAAGAAGAAGAAAAAGAAGAAGAAGTCTAAAAAAGTTAGTAGTGATTCTGACAGTGACACTGACAGTGACGCAGAAAGTAACAGTAGCGACGATGATAGTAGTAGTAGCAGTAGTAGTACCAATGAATTAGTTAAACGTAAAAAAAGGAAACGAAATCACACACACAAAAAGAGAAGTAGTAGTAATGATAGTGGTACAACACACAGAAAGAAAAATAAGAAAAAAGATAATGAAAAAAAGAAAAACACAAAAAATCAAGCAAAAGTGACGAAGAAGATACTCAAAAATTACTTAGTAAAAGTAACAATATTCATATTATGAAATCAGATAGAACATCAAAAAGGGAAAGAAACCATCCGTATAGAAGAAATGTAGTGCATAGAGATGGTAATAATTACAGAGACAACGAAAACAATAGGAGATACAAAGAAAAATCCTATGACGTATGTTATTTCTAATACTAGTTTAATATTTTGTCCAATTATCTCTAACAAACAAAAATCATCTATACACACTTACAATATTTATTTATTGCAGGAAAATAATAAAAGAAAATCCTATCATTCTTCCTTTAATTTACCTCAAAAAAGGTTTAATGAAGATAGGAGAACTGAACAGAAATGGGTTCCAAAGAAAAAACTTTCGGAAGAGGAAAAGGAAAAGCGTAGGCTGGAAATGATGGAAAATGCAGAATGGCGAAATAAAGAACGAGAACGTAATGTAAAACAGTATCACGAACAAGAAAAGAAAGAGTTATCTAACGAAAAAATATATAACAAAGATTTTATTAGGTAAAATATTTATCTATTTTATTTCTTCTTTTAAAAATTATACGTTTTAACGTATCACTAATATTATATATATATATATTTTTTTTTTTTTTTACCACAGGAAGCAATTGGTCGCAGCAGCTGAAATTGGTACGGTTGCATCGAGAATTAAATCTAATATAAACAACATACAACGCTCTGGTCAATCAATGGATACCAATTTTGCTAAACGATGAATTAGTTAGTAAGTATAATATTCGTTATTACCCGTAAAGGGAATTTGTGACACCAATTTCTATTAAGATTCAAAATCAATTTTGGTCTGTGATTGGAATCTCTTCTCGGGAATATTGAAGAAAACTATTGACTAAAATTTGAAAAAAATATTGACTACACTTGTACAGTTAGAATTATAAGAATACGCATATATATAATACAATAATTTTAAGATTTTTTTTTACTTTTTTTTTATATAGAAAATAAGACATCATTTAATAAATGTTTACTAGGATTGATTATACATACACACGATTAAACAATTTTTTATACAATATACAAATATATATTTATTTACATTTCTCAACTCAAATTTAATATCATAAAAATGTTGTTCTTGTAAATTTATTAAAGTATATTTGATTAGAGCGTTGATTAAGAGTTATATATATATTTACGCTATTTTGCACATTTCGTGAGATTCGAAATTATCTTTGGCATCCGTAATGGTAGTTACACAACCAATTGCAAGAACATTGTTTACAACTGCCCTAGCTAGGTAACCGGTAGTCAACGAATAGTGTATAGAAAAGAATGGTGTAAGATCATCCGATACCTCCAAATTTTGATCCTAAATATAAGTATATAACAATCCAATATATTACATATTCTTATATGATAATTTTAAATTTATTTTATGATGAGTAATAATGTGTATAAAATTTTTTAATAAAACTAATAACTTATACATACCTTGCAATACATGGCAAAACTATCCTCGACAAGTTTATTTAGATTTAATTGCTTTTGGAAACTAAGCTCGGGATTTCTTAACAAAATTGTTGATACTATGTTAAGTAACTGTAAACAAAATTTTAATTAATATTAATATTTTATCTTTCTTAACAAAGAATATTGGAAAGAAAGAATTGGATCTTATAATGGTTCAAATATTACCTCAACTATAATTTGACGATATTCTGGTAAGTGTATGTGATGAAGTAAAGATTCAACGAGCAAAGCAAAAGTTAACTCCGATTGTGTCATATTAGAAAGTGTTGGTTGCTGTGGTAATTCACGTCCATTGACGCATATACCTTCAGGACAACGCATTAAAACTTGCCATACTTGATTGTAAAAATGTGTAGGAACTCTACATAAACTTCCTTCTATTCTTCTTCGTCCAAGTACAGTAAGTCTATAAAACAAGAATATATTACAATTAAAAAATTTTACAGATAGATTTTATAATAAAATCCAATTAATATACTTTTCTGAATCGGCCCAATCCTTAACAGTCAATACTTTGATCAAAACTTGTCTAACTTTATAGGGACTGTAGTTTTCAATTGGCTCAGGATTTTTCACAAACATTTCTAAGTAGAGCTTCATTGCTTCTAATACCCATCTAATAACATATATCAATTTTATATATTTATATTACATTATAAACATAATAATTTATAGAAATATCTATAGAAATTGAATAACATAATACCCAATACGAATTTTTAATATTCCTCTAAACATTTCTGGATTTGTTCCAATAAGTCTACCACAATACAATAATACTTCTTGTTGAAGTACAGCTTGTATTACATTATGAGGTTGAATAGTAGAATACATGACAGATTGAATTTCTGCAGGGGTCATAGGTTTATCAAATACAGTTTCTTCCTGACCAATAACTCCAACAGTTATCTGATAAATAATAAAAATATATTAACTTGTGAATAATTAATAATAATAAATGAATAATTTCAGAACACATGGAATTACGTCCTCGCAACCCTGTGCAATCCTGACACACAGATATTACCTGTTTGCCTTTAACAAGTACACCAGTAATAAAAGGACTTATACTATCAACAGTATGGTGTAATAAACTGCTACAGTAACGAACAGCCATCCAATATCTAAGACAACCTGCTTGCTGATACAGTGCTCTTAAATGATCACCAACTATAAAATTTAATTAAATTAAATCTATAAAATCAAATTTACTCTTACAGAAGAATGAATTTGATTTGCAAAAAGTTGAATTTGGAATTCAAAACCAGTATAAATATAAATATATACCTGTTGTTCCATTAAATTCATAGTTGATACCTTCTCGTTTTAATAAAACACCATAAAGTTGACACTTTACATACAATCCATCACAATTACGAATTTCGTTTAATATATTATGCAAAGGCTCGTGCATAAAATACTGAAAATTAAATAAATTCTATAAATAATGATCAAATCAGTATCTTGATTGTATATACATACAGAATAATCTTTTATATCTTCAGAATAAGCTAAAGCTCTTGGAACATCGGTGAGACTTTGATAACCAATATAATCATGTTGCAGTTGTTTGAATTGAGTTAGTTCGAGATCAGTTTCCATAGAATTAACGAAATCCAAATGTTCTATAAATAAAAAAAAAAATATTTCTATCGTGTTAATTGTATGTAATATATAAAATAGATTTTAAAAATTACCAATGCAAGAAGATGAAATTAAATTTTGCAATCGTCCAATGCGTACTTTGGTTCTGTCGCAGTATCCTTTCTTTAACATTGCAAATAAGTCTAACATTTCTTTAAATTGTGGATCTCTAAATGAAAAAAGATATATATATATTAATTATTTTTTATTATTATATAAAAATTGTAAGCATTGATAAATACCTCATATGTTCTTCTCTTATTAGAAGGCATACAGTTGGACGACCAGAAAGTCGCCAATATTTACCAACGAATTGAAGTTCTGTTTTAATATCATCAATTAACAAAGCCATATCTCTGTATAGATAAAATTCAGATACTTCAAATATAAGTGGATAACAAAGTACCGTCATACCGCACACCCTATACACCTGTATATATATGCATCATTTATAGAAAAATATTAAACTTTAATGCATATCATATATACCTTGCTTGTACCCAAAGAACCAATGGGTCTAGCTGGACGTCCTTGAAGATTTAATTTCTTATTAACTCCAAGTTTTTGATAGACTTTAATCAATTGAGTCGAAGATAATATTTGTACTGGTTCAACTTCGTGCGGAGTTTGTGTTTGAATACCATAAGTTGCCATCATAGCTTGTAGCCTCATAGATTCGGCAATTAAAACAATTTGTACTACAAGATCAGCATGAGTGCCCTAAAGGAAATAGTCATTCGTATTGGCAAATATAACGTGCAATATATTTGTATAAATATATTATATAAAAGAGATATATATATATAAATAGCAGCAAAGAGTATAATTGAAAGTATAAAGTTTTGTTTTTCAAACGATCTACATATAAAACTTAATTTACAATAGTTTTTTAAAAGTGAGAAGAAAATAGCAGAGTGGTAAATTATAGTTTTATGATACGAATTTCTGTTACTTTTTTTTTTATGCAAACACATGCATATTTTATAGAATTAAAAAAAGAAGATATAATTAAGTAAGAGAGAGAGAGAGAGTAAGAGATAATTAATTATGGCAAATAGAAAATAATACGAGAACACAATGCAAAATAAAGAATTACTTCTACCATGATGTAATAGCAAGCATACAACATAATTTACTTACAATAGTGGGCTTTGCCTGTATAAAATACAAGAAAATAATATTAACATTTCTTTTTTATAAATAAATATATACATATGTATATATATTCTCTTTTGATAGAAAAAAACATGAAGTATTTTTTTATGAATTACTTTTGCTATTCTTCAAACACGTGTTATTTATCTCACCTGGAAAGCAGAGTATCTTCCAGCTCTTCTTGGTCTATTATACGAAGGTAAATAACGACGAATAGGATCTAATTCATTGATATGTAATAAGCCAGCAGTTAACAACTGAGAAATTACAAACATTGCTTGATTCCATAAATACATCGGTGATTCATCTGAATTTGTTGAATTTTTATATCCTCTTCCTTCATCGCTAGGTATTCGATAAACGCTACCAGGATCATTTCTTTCATTTTCCAAATTTTCTTTGGGCACATAATAGTACATAGGTATTACAGGATCTATTTGTAAATAAAATTTCTTATCAGTTGATTCATTTCACTTATTCAAACTTATTCAGATATTTTTTAAAATACCTCCATGAAGATCTTTGTATATTCTAGCTTTTAATAAATTTTGATATTCTTCTACTTGTTCAGGTAATGTTTTAAAAACACCATCGATTATCATAAAAATATAAAATAGTGGCCATTCGCATTCAACATTGTCAAATTCCTATTGAACAAATATGCTTTACTATTTCATATATTATAAGTTTGTATTAAAATGTATGTAATATTGGATATATCATGTATATTTTACTTGCCTTTATTTCACCAGATTTGTAATAACGACGTTGTGTATCTTCTAGCACTGTTTTATACCCATCTCGGCCAAATCTTTTAAATCCATAATTACCTTTGAGTCTACCAATTATATTTGATTTAGTTTGATTATATAATACTTCTTCGTGAGTAGCAAAAGCAGGGAAAGATATTGTTGGCAACAAAGCTGCATCTACGCTCTAAAAAATAAAGAAAAAATATAAATGTAATATTGAAAAATAGAAATAATGTGAAAATATTTTGTATTGCTGCAGTACTAGATCTACCTTTGAACTTGATTCTCGTGGTAACATTGTTTCAAAGATACTACGATTACGATTATGTGCATCAATGTCGACATATATTACAGACCAGGAAGCACCCTTTTCTCCAAACAAATTACAACCATTAATAGCTTCTAAAGCACTTTTTGCTATACCAATTGAACTAGCATGTATTTCAGGAGTTCCATCATTGTAACGACTTCCACGTTCCCACATTCCAAAATCTGGAGTTCTATATGCTCTTTCTACATAATATACAAGATTTTGTATAAAAGCTACTTCATCTTGGGTATATATTATTTGTAATCCTGATGAAATCATTTGCACTAAAAATAATAAGTATAGAGATACGACGTCAATCTAATAAAAAAGAAACAAACAATATATTAAAAAGAATGAATGTGAATTTTATAAATATTATCTTATAAAATTAATATTAAACATTTACTTGTAAATGATGATATTCCATATCTTGAAAAATTTCATCTCCAGTATTTAAATGAAATTTGCAATGGAGAGCAAAACGATTTGATTGATTGCGTTTAAATAATTCTACTCTTGGTGATTGTTTCATCCAACATTCTAAAATACCTCTCATACATTTTATTGCTGACTGACCAAGTTCATAAGACTTTCCACGGTCATCATCTATACGTCTGTGTAATTAAATAAGACAAAATAGAATGAATTATTATGCAGTTAATTAAATAAATAAACTATAAATATATGTTTCATTATTGTTTACCGATAGGCTTGATATAAACTCCATATTGCAGCAGCACAATAAATACTTTCACGTATACTTCCAACAACTTTATCAGTTGTAATTTGTGGAAATAAGCCAGTTATACAACTTTGATATCGAAGTAACTGACGTTTGACTATACAATATGAAAAATTGTTAAATTGTTGAAAAAAGAAACTATATTAAATATATTAATATTATCTTACCAATTCCATAATAAATATCAAGCTGTTTGACGGTATCCTCATAATTAGTAATTTTAAGAAACATGTCGATATCCAAATCTATGACGCTACCTTGACGAGCACTTCTCACCATGGAAAATCTAAAAATTGAAAGACAATGTAATTCACAAAACTCTTTTTTCAAACAAATATAATACCAACATTTAAAAGAAACAGAAAATCTAAAAACAAACCGTTTTGCATTTGGCGGTGTTGTTATAAGAGAAGTCATTTTTTATTCTAACAAACACAAACACGCACACAGTGTAAATAATCTTTAATATTACAAAAATATAATTTATATTATTTTAATTAAAAATAACATTACATATTTTATGTAAGAAAGATATTACACTTAGTGGTTATATTTACTTGGATTCTTTATTTTCACTAAATCAGGATAGTTCTTATTTAAATTGTATCCTTTTTAAGGAAATCAAATTATTGTACAATTGGTAATTAATTAATATTTTTCTATAATGTAACATTTATTAAAAACAAAAAGGTTATCAAAATAACTGATCTGAAGGTGAGAATATACTCTTCTACGTTTCAATGTATAAAACTAACCACAGATCTGTAGGTTATAAATAGGAGAATTGAAAATCATCTGACGTAACATTGAACAAGTATAGAATTTGGCATGGGAAGCATTGTTCAATGAATTTAAAAATGTCAACCTAATCAAAATTGATAAACATCTGTTATAGTTACTAAATTCACCCTAATCATTCTAATCGTAGTTTTATTTCATTCGTTGTACAAAATTAATTAGCATTTTCTCGTGTTCGGAAATTGAGATAATTATAACTATAATCAATTATTGTCTTACAAGGTCAATAACGATTTAATTAATAGTTCGATCGCATGTTAAGATATTAAAAAAAAAAAAAAAAGAAATATTGAATTGAAGAATATAAAAGGAACTTCCTTTAATTTTCTTTCTTTCTTTTTCTTAAAGCGTCTCTGACGGAAGGAATTTAAATGCGCAAGTGCAAAGTTGGATTTACAACATGGTGGAACGCAGGAAAGGCCGAAAACGCAAAGATGTAAGCATCACCTAGAGATTTTCTTAATATGATATGTTTATAATGTCGTAATAGATCATTATTTGATTAGAATTATCAGCGTTATCGTTTATATATTATTTCATCTCTCCTCTCTTCGAAACGTTCTCTTTCGTACACGTGTCACCATTGATGTCTTCCTCTTAATTTTCAACAGAGTAAAACGGATGACGTAGATAAATATATTTTTCAATTTATTTCGTGTCAATTTGACATATGATTTTTTTTTAACTATTTTATTTGAAATACGTGTATTTCGACGTGTATATATAATTTAAATTTATTTAAAAAAAAAAAGATTACAATAATTTATTTTGACAAATATTTAATTTTTCATGTCAAATGTTTAAACAATTATTAAGCATACCAATTTCTATTAAAAATATGTTTCATTTTGTAAAATAGGAAATTTCAAGTTTAGATAGCGAAATAACTCAGGATAAGCCATCTAAAGAAGAATATGCTGTAGCCAAATGGATTCGTAATAATGTACCTTCCAAAAAGACTAAATTTGATAGAAATCATAATGTGGAATACTTTACGGGTACGCGTGCAGTTGATGCACTGCTGGAAAGCTCACCCTGGAGCAAGACCAGATTTGAGACTCGTGAACAGGTTACCAAGTTTCTCGACACGATGTTGAGGCATAAGTTTTTCCACAGGGCTAAGAAAGTAGTCATTTCTGAAGAGGAACTTTGTAAAATCCGAGGTATTAAGAAAAAAGTTAAGGAACCGAAGGAAGAGAAAAAATCTAATGAAAAAGACAAGGATAAAGAGAAGGAAAAGGATAAGGAAAAAGATAAAGAGAAAGAAAAAGAAAAGGAAAAGGAAAAAGAAGATTCTAAGGATAATAAAGATGTTACGAACAAGAATGGCGAAGATAAATCTGATGAACGTAAAGAGACCAAGAAAAAACCAAAAGTGAGTTATTATTTTTAAATATAATATTTAACTGGTTGTGCTATAACAGTGTGCCAATCTTACGGGCCAAGCATAAAATATAGCATCGACTTTGGCATGCACCTCTGTGTATCAAATCGTAGTATAAGAGGTTAAATATAATATAATCTTTTTTATAAATTTGTGTTTTATTGTTACAGGTACGACTTGAAATGCATATGGAACAATACTTCGTAGATTGTAATGATGCTTACGTTTGGATTTATGAACCGATACCCGTGTATTATTGGTTTTTTGGTACCTTGGTTGTATTAGGAGCAATTGGACTTTGTTTATTCCCATTATGGCCCGTAACCATTCGTCAAGGAGTATATTATTCAAGCGTAGGAGCAGCTGGATTGCTTGTATTCATCCTTGCATTAACTATTATTAGAATGATTGTATTCTGTCTTCTTTGGGTGCCCACTCTGGGAAGGTGTCATTTTTGGTTGTTACCCAATTTAATAGCGGATGTTGGCTTTTTTGCATCATTCTGGCCATTGTACCAGGTAAATTTTTATCTACTTAAAGATATTGTATTTTTTGTTCAATATGCTAAATAATTATATAATACTTTATTATTTTTTAGTATGAATATTATGGCGCTTCAAATGAAAGTGATAAAAGAAGTTGTAAAAAGAAAAAGAAGAAAGATAAAGATTCTGATACAGAAGAAACACCTAGTACATCAAAGTAAGTGAATAACAATAAAAATAATAATAGTATTCCATATTATACTTGTAACTATTAGAAATACTTTGATTTATATTTTTGTTAACAGCGAAGATAGATCTAATATGGAAGAATCACCAAAGGATGAAACAAGCAGAATTGAAGAAATTTCTAATGAAGATACTAAGAAAGTTTCTGCTAGTGAATCTGTAGAAGGTTCTGAAGGTAGCGAAGAAGGTTCGGAAAGTGAGAAATCAAATACAGGTCGTGATTTTGTGATGGTATAAAACATATATTGTGACATTAATTATCTCCATGTTCATTTGAACAAGTAAAATTAATTTGATAATTAATCGTTAAAATTGAAATATGCTTTTACATATATAAATTATTTTACTGCATAATTGTCAAAATTAGCAGATTATTATAATTCATTTGGTAAAAGGGGAAATAGGTATTAATGTCAAAGTACCATGGAAAAAATAGTGAAAATATCTTCTGACGTACAATCTATTTCTTAATAGATATTTATTTATATATCTATAAGAAAACATATATCAAACGGATATAATTGTACCAGAAACTCTGCATTTTATGCATTTAGGATATTGCAGTTGGACGAATAATAAAAAATTTGTCTGCATTTTGTACGAAGAGAATTTATTGTTGATGATTAAAATGAAATATGTAATATCGGAATATAAAAAGATATATAATAATAATAATAATAATATTTTATCGCGATAATTTAAATTTTTATTTCAATACTATTTTTTGTAAGTTACAAAAAGCGAAGATGCGTTGAGAATATTTTACTACGTTATTTTAAAAAGTACTTAATTGATTATTGAAAATATCGGATTAAAAAAAAGAAAGAATGCAATAAATTTTCTTCTTTACTGTTGTACCTTTCTATTTCGTAAATACACAATAGTTGGGAGAATGAAATTTTTGCACGTGGGATTCTGATATTTTCGTAAGCATTTGTTGAAAATATTCGCGACTTCCTTTTTCACTATCTCTCTCTCTCTCTCTCTCTCTCTCTCTCTCTCTCTCTCTCTCTCTCTCTTTCTCTTTCTTTCTAGTAGGACTGACATTGAATTTTTAAAGGTGCGTATAATGCATGTTTAATACGATTAAATTTATATTTTCATTGAAGATTTCATACAATGAAAATTATTATTATTATTATTATTATTATTATTATTATTATTATTATTATTAAAAAACGTGGTTATATTTAACTGGATCATGGTAGGTATATACATGATTTGCGAATCTCTTTATTCAAATGAAGGATAAAAATAAAATAATTATATATCGGATAATACGATCGATTATTTTCAAAAACGAAAATTTAGATTTCACTTAAATTTAATTTATTATTTTAATGTATATATTTCTTAATTTTTTATATTATACGTCATTTCTAAAAATGTAACTTGAAACGTTACTAGAATTCAGGGCGATGATAATTTTCAATGATGCATGGATTTCAAAGTTATTTCTTGCAACATAGCGTTGCACATAGCTGCATAAGGATTTAAAGAAACAAGCTGTGATTTGGCAAAGCTCGAGCCAGCTTTGGCTGCCAGTGTAAAATCTACTTTAGCTTTTTGATCCTCGTTCATGTAACGATATAGTATTCCACGTTGGCAAAGCGCCTGAATGCCTGCTTTTCCTTTTCCTTGGCTAAGTTTTACTGCCATGTGCAAATCCTCCAATGCTTCTACATAAAAAAGATAAATTCTGAATATATATCATACGTTTAATATTATTCGTATAATATTAATATTAAATATGCACGATATCGTTTTGTCATAATACATTAATTAACGTTACCATTATCACGACCAGCCAATCGAAATGCTTGAGCTCTATCGTTTAAAATAGCTGGAGAGGAAGGTGTTTTCTTCAAAGCTTCGTCAAATAAACGAAAAGATTTGTCAAAATTATTTAACTCTGCGCACGAAATAGCTTCTTTCACGATATTCAAAACTTCTTCTGTCAAAGTATCCACCTCACCTTGGTTTAATGTGTCTACACCAAAAATATATATAAAAAATTCAAAATCCTTGATTTAAGAAAAAAATAAACTACGTACCAAGATTTTCATTTTCTGAAATATCAATAGTTCCATGTGCTTGAAATGGATCAAAAATGACGTTTAAAATTGCACGATCGCGTTCACTCAGTCGCTCCATTTCTACTGAATTCTCAAAGATATTGTATTTTTAATTAGCATTGGTCGAGAACTCGTTTCTGTTTATCACGAATGAATTAACTTGTTTTCTTTAGAATACTATACTGATATACGTCGTTATTTAGATTATACCGGTTATTTAGCATAAAGGTGTGACATATAAATGAATATAATATTAAGGAAGTATTAGTTTTAGGAGCTCTAATCTTTCGGAATTTGTTTCTCGCTAGTCGATGTAATAAATGTACCGGTTTGATATGGAAAATTTTCAGAGGAAGTACATAATTAGAATCTTAAGAAGAAGGAGAGGAAGAAGAAAACGAACAAGAAGATGAAGAAGAAGAAGAAGAAGAGAAGAAGAAGAAGAAGAAAAAAACAAGATGATGTTCGAAGCACGCGACACAGGATAAAGATCTTTTTCCTCGAGTATGCAAATTCATCGGTTGTACTGTTAACTAGCTATTTTGTTCATTTAACGTTCTCACGTTTCCCACGAAACGTGAAGATATAAATGCCCCAAGAAAATTTTCGTATCACGGAAGCTGGCATATTGCATTTATCAACTACAAAGCTCTCGGAATTTATTTCTTTTTTTTACTTATTTTAGTTATGGAATATATATTTGTCCTTTTGTTTTTAGTTTGAACTTCCGTTAGACTGTAAAATTATTATTTCTAACGTAGTATTACGTATCAATTCATTTCTTACTTTGAATTAATTTTATTCTTTTTCTTTTTTTAGGAAATATTTAACTAGCATTTAAAAGAAGAAGTTTTACGTGTTACATATCACTATAATTTACAGGTAAACAAAAAAAAATGCTAATATAATTATTTATTCATTACAACAGAAGAAATTAAATATAAAAATTATTCGTCATTTGTTGACAAGTATAAGTAAAAGTGTATATTACATCAGTAACTTGTTTAATCACTATAATGAGTAATGAACCATTTGTATACCATTTCTTACAAATTTTCTAAAATACAACATATACCTTTCTTCTGTAGAAATTCATTCAATTGTATTTGAATGATATAATCGGTAATAAAATAAATCCTTTCGGAGGGAACAAAAAAAAGAAAAAGAACAACATTTTCTTGAAATAAGCTTCTGTATTTTATTAGAAAATGAGTTAGAAGAAATAGGGAACCATAAGTATAAGAAAAGGTATTCTTTTCACTATTCGTAAGTGCATGGAAGATGTGCATGGGTCCTTGGGTGCATACTACACACGATAGGGGGGTGGGGGGTGGGAAGGAGGGCCCGTCACGAACGCGAAGTTAACTGCCCATAACTCATACCCGACATATAATAAATATCGTTACTCCATCGTGAGTACACGTGGACGTGCGCGAAGTGGTTTATACGCTTATGCGAATCGTACGTGGAAACATGGAGGGGCCTTCATGTATATTTTCTCTCTCTTTTTCCTTCTATATAACGTCGTGTACGAACATAAACGTTTCAGAGTACCTCGTGTCTACGCCTTCGCTGCTAGAAGATAGGAGGGAAGACGACCCTTCTCCTCGATCTTTCGTGGTTAAACCTTCGCCCTTTAATTTTTAACCAAAAGGACTAAACTTGCCAACGAAGATAACGTTTCATGGAAGAGTTCTTATACTTTTGTAAGGTTTTCTTTTCTCTGTTCGTTTTTTTTTTTTTTTTTAAATAATCACTATAATAACTCACGTTACTTTTTTTTTTGTATCAACAATGTTTTTATACGATTTTTTTAAACAGAAAAATACATCCTGTCATCGTACAAGTATTTGTTTAGGTTTTGAATTTCGGTTAAATCTTCTCGAGAGAACAAAAGTAGAAAAAGAAATCAAGGATTTTTGCGAGAGGACGAACCCTTGAAATAAGGATAAGAAAAAATATCATCCTGCATGAGCGACCACCGCAGTTTGTGGTTACAATAAACAAGAAAAGAAAAAAAGAAATATATCTATTTTTATCTTTTTCTCTTTCATACGTGTATACGTTAGTCTTCTTCTATTTTTCTGTCTTTCTCTCTCTCTTTTTCTCTACAGGGATAGTTCCTATCTTCTTTCAACTCTTCTTTCTCCCTTCGCCCTTTACGCACATGTACCTTACGCCGAGTGCAGACAACCGGATTTATATTCAAATGAATCGTCGTAGAAGGGTCGACTTATCAACGTATCGCGCTCGATGAAGCAAAAAGACAAAAGGAGTTAAGTTTCGAGAATAAACATAATATATACGTGGTTCCTTTTTTTTTTTTTGGTTGGTTGGATCCTTTTTTTTATTTATCTCGAATTTAGGCTTACAGATTTTTATCTTAACGCGTCTTAAAAACTTCATTCATTCATTCATTCCTACATGTTTTATATTTCCATTATTTTGTCGTATTTCAATTCAATACGAATATAGTAATAAAAATATTTTTTTGAAACAAAATCTTAGTAACTAAGTTTTCTCAGTAATAATGAAATAATACTAGTCAATAAACTCCATTTGTTTTTTCTTTTTATCTAAAATTTAGGCGTATAGATTTTTGGTTACAATTTGTTTGAAAATTTCATTTTTTTTTGTTATTTTGACGTATTTAATTTTACATTAGTAAAATAAAAAAGTAAAGTAAAGTAATGGTAGTTGTTTTCTCCATGTATCGACAAAGTAATTCTCTTTGAAAAAGCTCGTAGAATAGTTAGTTGAATTTAAGTTTGATTTCTAAATCTATCATTGTTCTTCGAGATGAGAATTATTGGTACGACGATATTCTCCGTTCATCCTGGTACATACATGACTTTATTTAGCTTTAGTTCGTCGAAACCGGTTACAAGCGAATGCTTTTCTCTCTTTCTTTCTCGTGCATCGAGCTCACTGGTCCCCAATAACATGGCGCAACTCGGAGATTTGGTGTACAACCGCGAACTTTTCGGCTTTGCGTACCCGCTCTGAGGAATTTCACGTGTGAGAGAGAAAGATGGAATAACTTTGCGTCGAAGTATTCTAAAGGAAAACAAACTCGAATTATCCAACAATTTCTTATGCTATCTCAAATATTTTGATTTGTTATTCTTAAATATTTAATCATTTTGTAAACTATTTTTTTGTACAAACAAATTAGTTTTTATTTTCTTAAATCATAAATTACAGTTAGTTTGTTTCAATATCTTCTCAATTAGACACGAGAATGAATGAAAGTGGGTGGGTGGGTGTTCATTGAAATCCAGAATTTCTAGAATTAAATTTATGTTATCTGAAAGGTTGAAAAGCTTGCAACTAAATTCTATCCTTTTTACTTAGAACGTGAAAGGGAAACGATTTACCGTACCTTACATTAGATCGCGTGGGTAGCTTGCGTCATTAAGCACGGTACTATACGGTACAAGAATGACTTTGGCTTTGGTGGAGAAAGTGACCGGGTGTGGCTTCGCATTGCTCTTCAAACTTATTGTATAATTCGTTCTCGAAGGGATCGTTTTTGAATGTTGGATAATTCCTTGAAACATTTTCATCGTCATCGATGTTATCTCACAGTCAGATTGCATAAGTAATTCTCAATCAAATTTATGAATCTACAATGTGTATCGTATAGAGATTTCATTTTAAATATTATTTTAAAACAAAAAGAAACATATTTCAAGAACATTTGTAAAAAAAAAACCTGCAGCTCTATGATCGTCAGGATGAAACCAATCTTGTAATTAAATTAAATGAAAATAATATATCTATGCAATTTTGAAGCTTTGAAACAGCCTGTATCTCATGGTATCATGAAGTCGAGACCCGCACCGATGTGCAAACGGTTTGTCCGGTTTTCGAGACAAAGGGTTCGTCGAACTCCGAGTGCAGGGTTCGATCGGCAGAGCTACCGAATGTGTCTCCTTACGTAGTACTTATTTACGAGTAAGATCGTCGATCTATGACGTGAATGCGCCACACATATATCAACTGTAGCATACATACACAGAAGTTACTTACGAGAACGAAAGGAAACGTACCGCTATGCGTACGTGTATCCTCGTGATTTGACCTCAAAGAGAACCCTCCAAAGACACACACGCTGTTCTTGGTTCTACGTTTTATCTTTTTTTTAATTTTTCTTATCAAGTATATCGTATGTAGAGTGTTTTATTTGCTAATAAAAAAAAGAAGCCTAGTAACAGTAACGAGAAATGATTCGTGAAGAACGAATACCTTTTCATGTTCTACTAGAAAAAAAAGTTGAGGGCGAGTAAAAATTTCAAAGTTGAAATTACTTTTGAAAATATTCTGATATCTCATTTTGTATTTTATCTGTTCTTTTTTGTATCTCTCACATATGAGACACAATTATGAGAAAGGGCGTTTCTAATAAGACGTCCCTTCCCCCTGTCAACTTTTTGCGATGGAATTTTGACTGTTCGTCGATACTGTCGTTCGAAGTTACAGAGTTCGTTAAACGCAACGTTCGATCGTCCTCCGTCATTTTCTTTTCCTCCTACTCCTTCTTCTATCTTTTTCTTCATTCGTACGTACGTACGTTCGTTCGTTTCTTAGTTCAAACCGAGACGAACCTCGGGCATTCATTGTTAATACTTTTTCGAGGTTATTACATGTCCGATATGTAAATGCATCGTTGAGAGTCCGGTCCTCGACATCGGAGGACCAACTCCTCTCGCTCTCTTTATCCAACTGCAACTCTCTTTCTCCTACGTTCCTTTATTCCCCATACTGCATTCTCTCTTTTCTTTACAGGGACGCAACTGATACGAGACAAACGTGTACTTTCAGTGAAAGTATATACCACGTGTTTATCACCTTTTTATAGAAATTCTACAAATGATGAACGATTTTTTCTAATCTTAACGGCATACGAATATTACATAAATTTAAGTTCTTCGAAAGATAGATAATTATACTTAAAAAACATAAAAAAAAAAGTAGTAACACATCGAGTCAATCAAATTGGTCTGACAAATTTTTATCGAAGTTACCTAATGTAAAAAAAAAAAAGAAGAAAAAAAAATTAGAAGTTTGTTGTAATGTCTGTTTCTAATTTTACCTTTGTGATTTCTTTTCAGATTGATAGTATCCGTTCCTGGTCCGTGGCAAAACCATCACCACACCAGCGTTACTACTACCACCACCACCATCAGCAGCACCACCTCCATCATCACCATCACCACCACCATCACTATGCCCCATCGTCATCACCATCTCCCTGGTTCCTCTGTAACGGATAGGCTTCACCTCCGCAGGACGGAACTCTAGTACGCTTCCAGTTTCGCCCTCGAGAGTTCTTCGCGGTTTAGTAGGAACGTGCTTCTCGCAACGTGCACCTCGAGCTCCTCCATGCTCGCCATATTTGATCGGTATTTTTCTATTCGATCTATAAATATCAATTAAAATTTCTTCCAAATCGATCGATAATTGTAATAATATTATTTTCTTCGAATCTTTCTTTTATTTTTATTAATAAAAAAGCGCGGGAAGATGACACATGAGTGACAAAGATGGGAGGATGCACGTGATCGTTTCTTCAGGTTCTTTACCAAAGATGACGAGAATTTTCTGAGAGAGAGAAGAAGAAGAAAGAAAAGATAGAGAGAGAGAGAGAGAGAGAAAGAGGTTAATACATCATTTCCAAAATAATATCACATTCTAGTTAATCTTATTCGAAAAAAAAGAAAAAAAACCTTTCGTGATATCTGCACGCACTTTCTTCCAACTTTTCCTTTAAACTTTATTTATTTCCTTGATCTCGCTTCACTCTACTTACGTTCAGACTTGTTCGACGATTATCAACAACGTTCCTTTCCCGCGTATGTAGGTATTTTTTACGGCCCGTTGATAAGTCTTAGGGAATCGTTTTTAGAACCCATGATCTCTTCCTGTCGTTTTATCATCGTGACCGGGTTATTGCAACGCATCCATCCTTGGCGCGATAGCGTGCGTATAAGTATTAGCGTGAAACTCCTTATTATATTATTCGTACCCTGGCTCATAAATTATAGGAGATTTAAGTCTTCAGGTAACAAGCATGTCGAGCGTTAATTTCATTGGTTTATTCATCGGCGTTAAGAATCATGTGCTATTCATTTACGTGTCTGTTAAAGAAAACGTTCTTTGTGAAAATCATCATTTATTATCATCATTATCATCATCATCATCGTCATCGTGACAGACAAGATAAACGTTTGAATAAATGAAAAAAAAAAAATTAAAAAAAAACTACAAACAACAGAATGTCAGTTGGTTCGCTATTTTCAGAGATCGGGAAAGAGAAAATCTTACGAAGGCAGAGAGAGAAAAAAGAAAACAAGACGATCCCTTATACGTAAGGATGCGATTGCGTAGGAGAAGATACACGAAGCGGTGACGAGAGGACACAAGGAGAGTTGTCTCGACATGAGGCTAAGTCCAATATTTTTTTCGTGTGCCACGGCGAGCTTGTTAGGTTCTGTTGAAGCCATTCGAAGTCCTTCGTCTTCGAAGGATTACGAATTATCAACAGAATTCTTCCTAGTACCGTCGGAAGATACAGCCGATAGAAATGGTTTGGCGAGCGTGGCCAGCGTTATCAGCGTACCGGCACCTAACAGAACCATCTCCGTCTTCAGGATGCCTACTAGGAAGGGCCAGGAACGCGAAACCGAATCCAGTAGACCGCCAAGCTCGCGTTTCCTTCTCAGACAACGACCTTGGGCTCTTCCCCTTGCAGCCCTAAGTGCCGCAGCGATGCTACTCATGGCTGGTTTCGAGGTTTTCGTACTCCTCAAGGTTGGTCAATGCTCTAAACTTTAACACTAATGAATACTTTTTAATATTCTCTCATCCTACTTATAAATAATTATTTTTTCTTTTATTTTTCTAATCTACGAAATTACTGGTATTTAAATACTTTTCAATTGTTTTCGGATATAGACGAAAGAACATCGAGTTCTTGAGAAATAAGATTCGTTTGACCGAGATTTTTCATTGATCTTAAACAGTTTTCGTAATATATATTATTTTCGATAGAATTCTTCGACAAGCTCCGATAATTCGGACCCGATAAAGAGAATTTCGCCGAGACCTAGGCCTAGTTTATCGAACGTTTCTATATTCGATATGTCTCGTCGTCTAGGTTGCGTATTGCCACGCTCCATTGGGCCACGAGCAAACGAGTCGGGAAAGGCCGTGATAGTAAAACGAGTTTCTTTCCCTATCACACATTGCTCCTCAGACGTATACGCTCTATTATTATCATACCATTACTATCTCGTTACCGTTCTTGTCGTTTGAGGAAGTTATCGATTACTCTCGAAACTTTTACGGCTACTTGTTCGATCGGAACGAGCAGTAATCTATTTGTATGCATGTACCGTATTTACATATTTATATTTGTTTATACATATAATTATACATAAAATATTTGTTTAAATCTTAACTGCATTATAATTAGAGAAATTAATATACGCGTTCATTGAGAAAGCGATCCGATTTAATTTGTTTACGATTATGGTGTATTCTTCCTCTGTATACAATCTAGAGCAAGACGGCGCCTACTCGTTTCATATTCGTTATTTTACCTTACTCGGAATCACGCATAATGCTTCGAACACCATATTAAGATTGATGATAAAACGAACATAATTACGACGGATTTAATCGACAGGAACTTTATCTTTCTTTTTCTTTTTCTTTCTCATGAAAATATTTAATTTCAGGCAAGAGCAGCAGCTCCAAACAGACGACACTTGTTCCTAGGCCAAGCTTTGTTACTTGGTCTCTTTCTTTTGGCCGGACTTTCGGCTGCAGCTTCTCTCAGTCAAAATCCTTTATCTTGTGCAGCCTTCAGACTAGTCGGTTTACCAGCGGCCCTCGTATTTGCGGCCCTCCTCGTCAAATGTGTCTTCCTTCTTTCCTTGAATAGCGGGGTCTATTTGCCAGCACCTTATCAAGTTAGTACGAACTATAATTAAGTACACGCATCGCGCGAAGATTTTTCACTAAATTCGAATAATGCAGTGCCATTTGCATAATTACATTTTCTTTGTTGCTTTTTGCCTTTATATATATATATATATATATATATATATATATATATATATATTTTTAACTTAACATCAATTTGAATATTATTATTGAAAAAGATTATTTTCGCGATTTCAAGGAATGTTGTTATATCTAAAAATTTCAAAGAGATCCGGTCTTGTTTCTCGATCTGCGGTAAAGCTATCACGCGAGTGTTCGATATGAATGAAAAGCTTACTTGTAGTTGTGTATAGGCAACACACGTATATACAATAGTGGGTTAGTGTATAGAAACTCGTGGGACGACTTAGACCGTGAATACTCGGAATTTTTCACGTTCGGTCTGCGCCGAGCAATCAGAATGCCAATGGTACGCGACTATTCGCGCGAAAGCAACGTGTACGTAACTAACATTGACAGATTGGAAATAATATTTATTTATATATATATATATATATATATTTGAATAATATATTTTTTTTTATTTTATCGCAGGCATTAGTACTGGTATTTGCAGTACTGGTACAAGTAGCCATCGTTGGCCAATGGTTTTACGGGGAACCACCTGCAGTTATCCAAGTTCAAAACGTTGATCAGAGTGGTCCGGTTGCATTGGGTTGCAAAACTCCTCTCGGACAGACAGTGGCTTCACTCGGGTAAACTTTTGAAATGTAACTTTTGTATTAAAGATGTGACATGGTATAAAAATCCATAATATTTTGTATAAATTTGATCGTTTCATTTTGTTCCATTTTTTTCTTTTTTTTGCTTTAGATATCCAGGGATACTGTTAGTAGCGGTCGCCTGTTTGGCCGTTCGTGCACGTGGTGTTCGTGATAATAATAGAGAAGCTGCTTTCATCGGACTTGCCGTTGGTTTATCATTGCCCATTTGGATATCAAGCGCGATTGGTTCAACAGTAGCGTCCTCCGAGAGCGATAAGGAGGCATGGCTGGCCTATGGTCTCCTGACTACTTCTTTTCTCGTATTTTTAACGATGTTTCTGCCGAAGGGTCGGCAATTGGCTGCCCTTGGTCGAGAAGGACCCACAACCGTCATTCGAGATCGCGATGACGCACTCAGCTCTCTACCTGGAAGCGGCTACTCCCCTTCCTTTTTTCATTTCAAACCTGCCGAAACGTCCTTGAAAAGGAAGATGCACTATCACAGCGCTGGTACGTTAGAATGAACGAATTTCAATGATTTCACCTGAAACCTCATTTGTAAATTTCATTTGTCGTTTCGCACTCACGTGTAAGTTGCGTTGTTAGGTAAATACGTTTCTTTCACAATTATACCACGAGTTTCTTTTCGGTTACGATATTCTAAACTTTACGTCCGGTCATTTTATATCGTATAACCCAAGTAGAAAATAAAGAAATTATTATAATTAATATTTAAGATTTTAAAAAAAGGATGCAATCGATTCGAAAAATCAAATAAAAGAAAGATAATTATTTTCACACGTTTTTACAATATTACAGATCGCGTTGCGTTGGTCTCATCAGGAATACCTGGTTGCAGTGCTTGTAGACATGGGGGAAGTCCACCAATATATTCTGATGGTAAGTCATCGATATTATTCTCGACTCTGCAACTTCGATTTAAAATTACCTAAAATTAAATTGTTAATTTCTCTTAACTCTCTTCCTTATGATTATTTTGATAAATCATTTATTTATCCAATACCGAGACGTAGACATTCTTGGTATTTATCTTCTGTAGGAAAATCTCATGATAAATTTGCAACGTTAAAGTACGTGCAATAAAGTCGCTCTCTTCTAGCAGCGACATGTCGTCTCTTCTTTTTCTTCTTATTCTTCTTCTTCGTCTTCTTCTTCTTCTTGCCATGCATTTTTCCTTCAACGTAATTGGTTCCTCGTTTACGCTCTTGACTTCTCGCGACCTTCAACTCGTAAGTACCAAACGAAAGGGAAGAAAAATCATACGTGTTAGCTAGAGAGAAAGAGAAAGATATGTGGGAGAAAGAAAAAGAGAAAAATAAAGATAAAGATAAAGAGAGAGAGAGAGAGAGAGAGAGAAAGTCCCAAGACAAGGGTCAAGCACTTCTTCGGCGTTTAAAGGAAGAAGAGAGGAAAAAGGGTACCGTTAGATCAGACGAACGACATCCTCGTCGTCGTCGTCGTCGAACCGCTTGCAAGTTACTTAAAAGCTTTCCCTCTTAAAAAAAGGAATGTTAGTTTTCACATACAAATGCACACACACATACATACATACAGATACACTTATTTTTTCCTTTTAATTTCACTTGATAATGATCTTATTCGAACAAAATGAAAAAAAAAAGTTAACTAACATATAAGAATGCTGATGTTTATAAACGTATACATATTTATATTTATTTAAATTCATTTGGAAAGAAAAAGAATAAAAAAAGAAATAAAAAGATTGACGTTATTCGTCGATTAGTCAATAACGTCAGCGTTCTAAGTATTTGCGCTGAAAGCGTGAAGTGCAAAACGCGATGCCTACATAACGTGCGATATGTCTCTTTACCGTAATGTTCATTATTACGAGCAAGGCGTGGAATATACTAGAAATTACGAGCTAAAGGTCACTAGCCCCTTGACCATCCACTTAAACGAGTCAAACTTCTCGCACCTACTCTTCAAACTTTTTTTATATTTACGATTTTTTTTTCTTTCTTTTCTAGTTTTTTTTTGTTCATTTTACTTTTTATTTCTTTTCTTTATCTTTTTTTTTTGTTTGCGCTCGGCGAAGCGAAAGAATCGGGGGTGAGATGGGAAGAAAATAATGGATCTTTTGACGAGACAGAACTATGATTAAAAACCCACACATTATTCGTATTCCTTAATAACGATACTTCAGGGCCCTCTTTTAATACAAGTGACTTTTTTCTTTTTATTTTTCTTCTTTTTGATTCGGAGTATCTCAATACGTAATGATAAATGTAGAATATTTATTATACTATCACGCGTGTTATTGGAGAAGTATGAAATGACATTTATGGTCAGCCGCATAAGTAGAACACTATTATCGATGTCAGACACCGATAAAACCGCATTAATAAATTGCGCTTTGGTCTTTTATGTTGGTTGAAATCTTTTTTTTTTTTACAATGAAATATTACATTTAAAATTTTTTATTATTGTTATATCCAATCGAATTTTTGTCTATTAGAATGATCGATGTTTATGCTGTTATTTCATTTAGTCTATTTTATATTTAAATTGATTTACGTAGACTTGTGATCCAAGCGAGTTACATTATTTTTATTTTAAACAATGTTTTCGAAGTTGTTGATCGTTTGATGATTTCTAAAGTAAAAGTATGCTACACGTGTGTGTATAAGAGAATTCTCGTACTACTTAAAATGTTTTCTCTTGCTCGTTTTCAGAGGTTCATGGGCCGATGGAGACGTTTGTTTTACCATCCGGCATGTATTTGAGGCCGGAGGATGCTGGAAATCTCTACACAACTTTATCAGCAAATCCAAACGTATTTTTCCAGAGAGCAACACATCCGGGGATGATGTATTGATCCCTCTCTCCCTCCTTTCCTCTCCTCCTCCTCTCCATTCCTTTCCGTTTCCTTGAACTATCGATTTTAATCGACCCAAACGAACTTAAATCCAAACAATGTTTGATTAAACGCATTGACTGCCACGTAAATTTTACGAGTTTTTCCCCGCAGAAGCCACATTTTAAGATTAAATATAAAACAGTATAATAACGTTAATCACAGATGATCTACGTGGTCTCATTTTAATGAAAAAAAAAAAAACGCTTTGTGGCATTTAATGCGTTAAATTTAATGAAAAAAATCGACGCCTTTTAGAATTATTTCGCATTAGTTTAAAAACATGGATCGAATTAATCGCTCCAATTGTAAATACTTACGTTGCATTTTTTAATATTTGACACGTTTTTTTATTGTGTCAACTTTTTATTTTTTTTATAAGAAACAAAGAATTAACATTGATAAGAGTACGTCGAGAATGTTATGCGTGCGAATAAACATCTTTCATTTTTATATAATACAATATTTTTAATACAATAATTTGTCATTAAAGTAACCACGAATTTTGTATTATTAAGAGTAATCATTTTAATTAATTATTTAAAGCAAGAATAATTATAATTGGGTCATTGAATTTGTGAATTTTCTTTATAGATAGAAAGAATAATTCGTAATTGACTCTATTCGCCATTTATAAATAACAGAGAGAGAATGACGTTGCTTTTTAAGGAACTTTTTTTTACATACAAATAAATAAACTAAAAACTGTACAAATATATACATGTATAGATATAATAATTGTGATATAAGAATATAATAAGAAAAATAATCGATAAAGTTAATACCGCGAATAAATAATGAAATAAAAAGAAAGCAAGAGTATAGATCGTAGTTAAATAATTTAAAATAGGGTCATGCAAAGGCATCACCAACGACAGGTTGCTGTCACATCACGTGGTTTGAGTTAGGCGGGGAAAGGTTTCTCCAGGCTGCTTCTTTAGAAATGTCAACAATCGTGAAGGATATGGTGTTATAAAATAACCACTCCTCTCTGCATATAGCAATATTTACAAGTTTTTTGCAAATTATGTATATCTTGATTGCCTTTAATTAATGCACACTCATAAGAGCAATTTTTTTACGATATGCATTATCCTAACCTTACATTTAGAAATCAGTATCAGTGTTACTGAGATACTTGGAATTTTTCTACACTTTATCTAACGGTAAACGAAATGGCAGCACAATTAGAGCATTTAAGGTAAGTTTGGTTTTTTAATTAATTAATTTTATGCATTTATAAACATATACACATATATATATATATATACATTTAAAATAATAGTCTGGTAACAATTACTGAAAATATTAATGTCGCAATTAAAATCAATGTTGTAATGAAATTATTATATCTAATTCTTATGCGTTGATTTATTTTCTTTTATTGTTAAGGATTTACTTTGTTACGTGGAATGTGGCTACCAAGTTTCCGGAACAAGCTCTCCATCAACTTTTAAATATTAAGCATGGAATATTAAATCCCTTGCCGGATATATTTTTTATTGGGTATGTTTAGTATTTTAACCGATAGAAAAATGTGTATAAAAAAATACTAAAGTATGTCAGTAAGAGAATTGATTATATTTTGCGATAGACTACAGGAGGTAAAGGCACAACCACAGAATATGTTATTAGATACTTTGTTTCAAGAGGATCCATGGACCAAATCGTTTAGGCAAGTTTACACAACAAATATTTTAATCATTTGTCCTTAATATTGTGACAATTAAATATATTATAAAGCGATACAAATTCTATATTTTAACGCTAATAATTACAGAGATGTATTAAAAGATTACGATTATGTGAAAATCCGTTCTCAACGGTTACAGGGGCTCGTTCTAAATTTTTTCTGTTTAAGAAAACATATAACCCATTTAAGATTGGTCGAAGCGCAATATACAAGAACAGGGTTTGGTGGAATGTGGGTAAGAGATTGATATTAAAAATTTTATTTATACAAATATTTATTATATATAAAAATATATGTTTTTTAGGGTAACAAGGGTGCCGTAAGCATACGATTTAATTTGTACGGTGTTAGTATTTGTGTTGTAAATACACATCTTACACCCCACGATCATCTATTAGCAGATAGAATATCGGATTATAATACTATTCTTAGAGAACATGCTTTTACTGCACCTGACACATCAAATATTTTATTTCATGAGTTTGTATACATATATATATATATATATTTATAACATGGATATATACGTAGATTGATTTTTATGTAGATTAAGTTTATGAACAATTGCTTTAATTCTTTTTTAGCTATGTATTTTGGATTGGAGATTTAAATTTTAGACTTCATGGAGAAGATTTAACTGCAGTTGATATTGATTTGTTAGTTAAAAAGAATCAATTAAATTTACTTTTAGAAAGGGACCAATTAAAGATGGTGATGAGAAATGGTGATGCATTTGCTGAACTTCATGAAAATGATATAGAATTTCCTCCTACGTACAAATTTGAATTTGCTTCCCAAGATTATGATCTCAAGTATACTATGATTCAAATATAATTCACACGCTGATTATATAAATTGTCTTTATAATTTTTATTACAAATTTTTTCTTACAGGCGTAGACCATCTTGGACGGATAGAATTTTGTATAAAGTTAATGCAAATGTATATGATGATGTTACATTAAGTGCAGTACAACTTAATTACAAAAGTCACCCTAATTTAATTCAATCCGATCACAAACCTGTAACCGGTGAATTTAATATCACGGTAATGAAATTATTTTCTTTTCTACATATATTTCTTGTTTTCTACATGTAAAATTTGAATTTATTTTATTTAGATCAGGCCACATGTGGAAGATAACGGTGTTGAATTCCAGCCAGTTACCGCTTGGTTTATAGATGAAGAAAATTCAGTATCGTATAGATTGATCGGTGATGTAAGACCAGTCAGTGGTGATTGGATTGGTCTTTTTCATAATCAATTTTCTAGTTTAGACGATTACATCGTTTATGAATACGTTGGACGAGGTAAAAAGAAATATAATTTATTTTATTTATTGTATTGAAATTTATTGTCTATTGTCTAATAAATATTATAATTATCATTAGGTAGAACAGGAGAAACTTCAGAAATAAGGCCTTCTGAACCGTTAACGGAAAGAATATTTTTTAACGAATCGGCCCTTAGAATTCCTGGAATGTATCGTTTAATTTACGTTGCGCAACGTGGTGATTTGAAAGGAATTCTTGGTATGAGCCCACCATTTCCAGGTCATCGTAGACCACTTTGATCGAATCTGTCAAAGACCAGAAAAATTAGTTAAATTATTTTTATGAAATAGTAAATAGTCTGGAAATATCAACGAAAATGGATTTTTATTGGTGTATATGACGATATTGATTGGTAAGATAGTTTGGTTTGGGTAATTAATTTTAATAGATAGGCCTAAGAAGAATAATTGACCAAAAAGAATTATATATGTTTTCTTCTTTTTTTAATACAATGACAATTATATTAGAAATCTTGCCATGGCAAATGATTTATAAACATTCGTTTACAAAATGTAAATTTATTAATTAATTATATATACGTATACGACGGAAACCTATAGCACAGGTTGAATAGTTTCTAAATGACATAAAAATTGATCTGATCTCATTTGAAATTTTATTACAAAAAGAATGATTATTTTCTATTAGAAAATAAGACACGCAAAATAGAGGTTAATATATGCTGTATAATTTAAATGTCGCTTTTCAAAGCCTCCGATCATAAAGGATCGATTAAATACTTATTTCCTATTATTGTGATAATTCCATCGAACAAAGAAATATAACGTGTATAGCATTCGTATTGAGGTTTAATGGGAAAACTTAACATAAAATTCTATAGCTATAGAGTACGAAGATCAGGAGTTGAATTCTTGGAGAATATTTTGTACGTATTGTATTATTAGATGTGAATTTTTTCTTATCAACAAAATAAATATTTTATCAAATTACTTTTATTAACATCTGATCTTCGTAAAGTATATAAATAAATATATATACATTTTATTAATATATATGTAGAGAATTTAGTTGAAAATATTTAAATGTTATTTTTGGTACCTGGTTAATGCTTCTGAGTTTATTGCTCGGATGCACTCGCGCTTAATTACCTTATGTGTATCTTGGAAAGCTTATTAGAGTGCACTAAAGCATTTTATCTAAATGTAAGAAATGTTTTTAATTAATACATGCACGCGTGCACTCTTCTGAGAACAAATTTTTTAAATTGTTCGTTATTAAATAACGGAGCTTGTTGACTGGATATGTAAGTCAATATATAATGACTTACAATTTTAAAATTTATATACGAGTTTGGGTATATATACAAAACAATAAATCGTGTATATGAATACGAAATAATAAATATATACTATGATATATGTTTATATATATACATATATGATGATGAAAATAAAATGTAATAATATTTTTTATCATTGCATTTCATTGTTAAATTAAACCTCAGTCATTATGTACAAATATTAAATATTCTTAATTCAAATAAATATTTTTATTATATTTATCGTTGCATGGTATACAACCCTTATATGGGTCGGTTGGTAAGTCATACAGGGATTTTTCATGGATGACTCATATATAGATCGATAATATTTAAATAATGGGCTAGATAAAGTTATACAATATAAATAAATAATAACAAAGACCGAACAATTTTTTAGGGTATAATATAGTTTAATAAAATAATGGTAGTAATAACAGGACGATGAAATTTACAGGATTTCTTCAAGGTCCGTTTATAATTTGATCATTTGAAATATCATTTTATGATGGAAAAAAAGAGATATTTTAACGATGAATTAAATAAAGTTAGAATTAATGACATACAACTTCTAATGATTAGATAACTGATGTAGACACGCATACTTAAAATTCATTGTCAGTTATATACCAATATCATTTATAAAGATGTTGAGAAAACATCTTATTATAAAGTTGTTGCATAATTTCTTTAATATTTACTTTAATGTTTTTCTATACAATTTAATAATTATTATATGATCTTAGCACAGATAAAAAAATATACATTAACAATTAAGTTATAAACATTCCTCTCTCTCTCTTTTTAAATATATATATATATAATAATAATAATATATAATCAATTAAAATTCATTAAATAATTCAATTAATTCTAATTTTTGTTCTATCAGTTCGTTGTCGAATTGAATTTGACGTCAATAAAATATTATGTTTAATCGTTTTAATATAAAACTTGCACAATATATACACATGCACATACACACACACGCGCTCACATATAGACGCACTAGATACAAACCTAGAGTTACCAATTATGTAATACCAAATAATCTCTCATAAATTAATTATTAACTAATTCTAATTTTAATTGATAACAGTAAGAAGACTAAAAGCAGCGGTGTCAGTTTGCGGTTCGACCGCATCAATACCACGTAGTTTTTGTATCCTGTACCAGATCAAATCTCGAGCTGGTCTACGTAATACAAAAAGACCAAATACAAGAAGACCTTGCAGAGCATTTATCAAATCATAAACTGACCAATCGAACGGATTACCACCAGTCCACCAGGATATCAATTCCATAGTCAAAGTTAAACTCATTAAAGAAAATAATACTATGCAAACTATAAATGTTCTTTTCAAACTACGAAACATCCTTTGATCTTGTCGATCAGATTCTTGATTTCTTGCTAATCGTCTAATTGCAAGATCCTTTTGATACTTTCTTATCGTTATTCCAGTTAGAATAAAAAATGTTAAATTAACTAATAAGAGCATCACCATTGGCACGTAAAAGTATGGCATCGATTGGGTATCCGCTAAAATTATAAACAATATTTTTTAAACATCGTGTATGAATTATTGTATTTTAAATAATTTGATGGCAACTTACATTTAAACCAACAGTTTTCACTATCGCTATTGAAGTTAGGTTTTACGTATATCATAGGTATCGTTGGGTTCAGATCCAGTACTATAGATAATAGAATAAGAATACCAGCGGAACCCCAAGCCCATATCGAGTAATAAAAGAACAGTACATTAGGTTTGATTTTTTTGTATGCTGCATGATGAACGTGATTTCGTATCAATAACCATGTCTCGATGCACATCACGTTCAACCAGAAATAAGAGGCCACGAACGAGAATTGGATAACGAAGGCTATAGAAAAAAAAAATAATAAAATCAAACATCGATCGTTTCATCATATTAATTATAAATAAGATAGTATAAGGTAATAACACATTAATCTTAAATGAAAGTATTTAGTTTCAAACGTTTATCTGTAAAGTAGATCAATTAATTTATAATGAATTCAATTAATAGAATCAAAGTCTAATCGAATGAATTATCATAATGAATTCTTGTGAATTATTGATAGAATTTTAATTAGTTTTCTTTCTTCTTTTTTTGTTATTTAAAAACTTACCTATTCCTATACACGTATGACCTTCCCAATGTACACCACCAAGTTGCGTAATTGCTAAACCAGTAAAAGCTAATACCAAACATCCGCAATAATGACAAAGTATTTTTCCATAAATGTCTCTTAATTTAGGCGTTATTGAATAAGCTATTATGGTGAGTATTAAAAATGGTACGGATATTAAAAGTCCACAGGCATAAAAAATAATTCGAGTGTCCGCCATCAATATTTTATCTTCTAAAAATGAAAATAATCAAATTTTTATGTGAGTTTTCTCCTTAGATTATTTTTACAATGTAATTTCTTTTTAATTTTTTTTTTTCAGTTTAGTACTTGTACGTTATATTTACCGTTCCGAGAACAGACTACTGTTATCAGACCCAACGTTGGTGTTACTTCCATACAATAATCGACCCCAGGCGTGAGCATTCGAGGAAGAGAATCAGGTAAAAAAATAGTACCATTGAGTAAAAGGTAATGTTTATCTTCCACATTGTTTTCTGGGGATAATAAGTACCTGCAAAAAAAAAAGAGAAAAAAAAATTATTTTGTATTTTAAAAATAAGTTAACATCATTTAAAACGTGTATGATATATGTATCTCGTTAAAATCAATAACCAATACGAATGACTTTTCCGTTCGTATCTGCGATACAATGTCGAATATATTTAGTCAGAGATTGTTTTATCGATCGAGTAAAGATGATCTTGGAACATTCCAATGAAAAAAGACAAAAATAGGGCCTACGTATATAAATTTTACGTAAGAAGTATAACGATAAAGTCTTATTGTTAGCTTTGAAATTGATTACGATGATGATAAATAATAGATGATACTCGATCCGGTTGAGTTATGATAAGTCGAGGAAATAATAATTTTTTTTTCTCAATTTTCTTTTTTTTCATTACGTTAGGTAAATAATATTCTTTGTGGAAAAATGTATGCGTTGTACAATGTCGCGTTCACTGTCGAGGATATATTTCCCGTTTTATCTATCTATTTCTATTTCTTTTATTTTTTTCTTTATTTTCACACTTGTATCAAGAAAATAAGATGAGATAAACACGTCCGTCAGGTTTATCGAATACAGTCATCTTGCGTTTCGATTTGAACGCTTATCAAACGATTTGTCGTTGGTCATTGATACGCGTTCGATACGCGCAACTATAATCAAATGATTATGTGAATTTATTTACTATAAAAAAATCTATTAGGTGTAGAAATTAATTCGTTGCTATGATATTAAATTTATTTTATCAAAATCGGTATTCTTTTTATTTATCAAGAAATTCGACAATTGTCTTAAAGATGAACCAAAGTTATTGAAAAGTAATGAAGACTATTTCGAATAATAACAAATATATATGATTATTATATTAAATAAATATAAAATTTGTTTTAAAAAGCTACCGGAATAATTGCTACACCTAATTTTTCATTTTTATCGTAAAGATGATGAACAGAAATATCAATTACCTGTCATATTGACAAGGTTCTCCAATGATTGCAACAAAATGGTCATGTTCATCCCCAGGTATCAAAATACCGGATGAATTGAAATCACAAAAAAGTGGCGAGAATATGGACTCGTACGAATAATTGTGCGATGAAACGCATTTTGAACTCTGTTCTTCGTCACGAATTAATATTTCATTAACCGGACAACATTTTGCCACCAATGGCAAAGTTCTGTACTCTTCCGAAATTGACGTGGCATTTTCCTGCAAATGAAAAAAGAAAAGAAGAAATAATAAATTAGAATTATTATTTAAAATTACATTTTGTTCGAGAGGTTATTTTCAACGAAAGTTACTTCGTGGAAAATTGATTAAAAATAAATGCATTAAGTGTTTCTACGAGAGAATAAATGTAAATCGATAACGATACCGTTATAAATATTTCATTCCGGGTTATGTCACGCTTATGCATACATACGTGTGAGAACTGTATTGTATGAAAATAAGAAAAAAAATCGAATTCGATACGATTCTATAGAAACCTTAACTTTATAACAAACATAATGCGTTATAACATTGAATTAACATTTTTCTAATGAAATACAAAATTTGTAGTTTTTATTTTATCTTTATAATTTTTTGTTTTCTATTATCTATCCCTGAATACTGTTTATTCAACTTACGTATGTATGAAAGGGTGCCACTTCCCGTTAATAAATAAATGAATAAATAAAATGAACATACCAGTGGAATAGAATAAATGATGGGTATTGTACCCTCGGCGATAATCAGTCTTGACATTAAAAGAAATTTTAAAACAAAAGGTACTAATGAACATGAATTATCCATGATTCTCCATAAATTTGTCTTCACTAAACAATTACTTCGATACATTTTAATTTTTAATTTGATTTTCTTTCAATTAAATAAACACTAATGATCAAATTTGTTTGTCACTTTTTATGAGAAATATTTCAAGAAATTTTACAAGTTTCGTATTTCGTACATTGAAAAGTTAAAACCATTTGTCGTCTGCGAATGATTGGCATACCTATTGTTTTTTCCTTGAAAAATATTTATTATTTTTTTTCTGTGTTTTTTTCACTCAACGTACGTAGTTAAATCTTTTGTTTATTCTTCAAGTTATTTCACTTATTCTTAGTATCTTTGTCAAGGTTTAAATATATTTTTTAAACGTGATTAGAAGTAATGTTTGCTTTTCAAACGAGTTACTGGATATTCGAATGAACGTGCACAAATTTTATTTCATTGAATTTTATACTTGACTACTAATTATTAACACTTCAGCTGACAAGTTACTTGTCCATCAAGTATCCTCCTTCATTTTTTTTATATACACGTTTCGTTAAATAATAATAATAATAATAATTTAACACATCCACGCCTACACCCGAATGCACACACATACGTACAGACACACACACTTGTTCACAAGTCTTGGATGTTAATGAATAAATTCAAACACATTCGAACGCGATTATTCGTTTGATTCAATTGATGATTGGAAAGTACGTTCATAAAATACAAATTAATGACTTCATCTTTCTTCAGATTTGGAGTGGGTAATCTTTCCCAAGAATTCCAGGAATTTGAATTCGTGAGAAATGAAAGGAACGAATAATAATAATAATAGTTTGTTCCTTAACCCAGAAATCTGACCAATACTTTTATCCAAAAATACAAACTCAGTTCATTGAGAATGATTTAATTTATGGGGAAACACGTAGGTTTTTTTCTTTTCTTTTTTTTTTTTTTTGAAATTGACTCAACTTTCTCTATTTTCTAAGAAAAATATTTACTTTCACAAGTTGCAGATGAAAAGATCGAAAGAGTAGGAAGATTGAAGGAGGAATTCTATTGATCGAAGAAATGAAAATAAAACGTTTGAATTAAAAACACGTGTTGCTGCTCTAGTAAATTCATGAGTCATTTTCAAACGATTTTTGGAATGTTTCTGATAAACTTCAACGATCTTGGAAAAAAAAAATTAAAGAACGGTATTATGCATTTATAGGATTTTAAATAAGTACTCTTGTTCTTTTCCTGATACGAATTGTTTTCTTTCATTCGCATTCAATATGCAAATAACTTAATTGTTTCAAATATGGAGTAATTAAATACGTATGGTTATATATTAAAATTGAATTAACACGATGACGCACTGAAACACGTCAAATACTTTGATTTCACGTAGTTTACGGATCCACGTCTGGGAAGGCACTGGCCAGACTCCTCAAGACTCTCAAGGTTTTATCGATTGGTGTCCGAGATCGTTTCTACGTATACGTAAGGAAACCTACTCAACACATACACATACAAACACTTATACAGATCCACATACTTAAGATGATACAATACTAAGTTAGCCGTCGTAATTTTGAATTTACTGATCTTCTATTATTCTTTCCCCCTTTCGATCATTATAATCGTTTATTTTTCATTTGAAGATTTATGCAATTATGCAAACTATATTATAATGAATTAAAAAGAAATAAGTATGAATCGCGTATTGCTTAATATATAATAATACTGTTTATTCTATTTTTTACACTTGGATATTTTTCATTCATTCAAATTCAAATATAAGATTTTATTTTTGTTAACGTTAATAAGGAGAAACAAATTATTAAATTAGGTTAATATATATTAATGGTAATTAAGGATTTTAATTTTAAGGATATTACGTGTAACGTTGAATTTTTCTTCAGAAATAATTCTAACGCTTACTCATAAGAAAATAATTATAGATATCATTTTATTCAAAATAAAATAAAATTACTGGTTTGATATTTCGGCTCCCTGTTGATGGGAATCCCCAAGTCATTGGCTCTTACTCATACATAAAAGATAAATAATAATAATAATTGTAGATATCATTTTACTAAAAATAAAACTAAATAACATTGTTTGACATTCGGGCCCATCAGTTGATGATGGTCTCAAGATAATTACCCTTTTTGCCCATGGCAAACGCGCCGATATTTCGAGGGTCTTATAATATTTAAATTATAGCTGTGCTTTATAAAATATATTTTATTAAAAATAAGTAAATATCTTAATCATCATAGAAATGTATTTTTACAGATTTAATTCTGTAATTTTTGTTCATACAAATACAAATACAAATACAAATAAATAATAGGAGCCAATCAAATATCTTGATCACAAATTTGAGATCTTTCGTTAAAAATCTAATCTTTGCTCTATTAACTTCATTATCGAAAATTTCAGTGAAAATTATACATGTGTATAATAATTAGTTACATAATATTAAATAATCTTCACATATAATTATTACTCATATACACATATATTACATATATACACATATATTATTTTCGTATTATTTATACTACCAATCGAAAATATTGAATATCTATAAGCTGAAGGTCTTAATTTTATTAAAATATTTTTATCCTACAACCCTGTATGGGGTCGAGTAACTACCAAATTCTTGGTATATACAATGGCTGAAAGTGAATTCAAAACCAGTTTGGCAACATTACATGTATAGTACGTTCGTGAGTTTATGATAATAAAAAAAAAGATACTAAAGAATCTGTATTTAAGATCGCAAAAATATTGGTTGGTATAAAAGGGATCTTAAAAATTGGAAAAGGTTTTATATGCCCTGGTATATAAATCATTCGACCAGAGGTAATGTGAATCTTAATTTTCAATTCTTAAAGGGTGTAAAATAAATTGATTATAAATATTTGTTAGTCTAGGTGTTTGTCTTTGACTATTACAAAGATTTTGTATCCTATCCCAAATTAAACCTCGTATTGGCCTACGAAGTACGAAAATGACGAATGCAAAAAAACCATGAACTGCATTAACTAAATTCAAAGGATACCAATCGAATGAATTAATACCATTATCCCAAGTGATAAATTGTAAGGCCCAAGTTAATGCCAAAAAGAAAAATAATACTATGGGTACAATTAGGCTTATATTTAAAACACTTAGCATCTTTTGATTCCTTTGATCGCATTCTTGATTTCTGGTCAACAGTTGGATTTTGAGATCATTTTTGAATCGTCTTATTGTTATCCCAGTTAAGATAAAAACAATTAAATTGTTTATTAAGAATATTAACACTGGGAAGAAGTAGAACGACGTCGACTTGATGTCAGCTAAAATTTTATTATAATTACATATATAAATTATTTATTTATCGTATATTAATAGGTTAATCTCTTCATGGTAAATAAAAATAAATAAAATATAAGAAAATAAAATTAACTTTTGAAAAATTTTCTCTCACAAAAATAGTTCTAAATAGAATTTACGTAAATTTTATAAGAAATGAAAATTAATAATAAATAAAATCTAATCACTTGTTCTTACATATAGTAACATTCATGAAGATAATAACACATTGATATGAATTATATTAGAAGTACCGAAAAGTTTGTTAGTTTTAATTATAAAAATTATATTTTTCTATGTTTGAAATGTGAACAAATTGTCCAGTAGACCTAATATTTAACACTTTTGTTATGACTTCAATATGGATCGGTAATTAAAAATTTAATAATATATTTGTCAACTTACAATCAATCCAACAGCTGTCACTTTCAGTAGTAAATTTCATTGGTCTGAGATTAAGACATATGTCTGTAATGATAAGGATACTTGAAGAGCCCCAAGCACACAAGGAATAATAAAAGAAGAGTGCTTTATTTGTTTGTAGTAAAATCGATGCATGATTAACATAATTTCGTATTAAATTGTTCGTAACTATACATAAAACGTTCAACCAAGTATGCGAGGCAAGGAAGAAGAATTGGATAATGTAACCTGTAAAAATCAATGAATTATTAATTAATTATTAATAAGGTAATATATTTCTACGTAATAGGAAATGACATTACTCCAGAATAGGAAAAATAGAGCAACGAGTTTCGTATGTAGTTAATTGCTTCAAACGTTGTTAAAAATGATACTTGATCTAATTTAAAATTGATTATGTTTCTAAACTCACTTATAATCATGCACGTGTAACGATTCCAATATACACCATCAAGTTGCAATATAGTTAAAATAATAAACGCTATTGCAAGACATCCACAATAATGGCAAATTACGCGTCCATATATGTTTCTTAATTTTGGTATTATTAAATAAATAATTATAGTGAAGATTAGAAGTATTGTGGATGTTAAAAGTCCGAGGATGCTAAACAATTTCTCTGGACTGGCTTTCATTACTTGAACATCTGAAATTATAAAACAAAATGAAGTGTATTTGAGTATTTTGAAAGTAAATTTAATTTTTAATTATGTTTAGAAATAATGTTATTATACCTTCTGGAAAACATACTCTAATTCGTAATCCTAATTCAGGAACGTATTCCATACAATAATCTTTACCAGGCATGAGCATTGAAGGTTTATACGAAGGATAATATATCGAGCCATTAAATAAAAGATAATAAGAATTGTTTATTGGATATAATTCAAAACTGTAACAAGAAATATATAAATAAAAGTATAAACGTAATTTGTAATCGGTTGAAAGTTAGGTTTAAAAAATAAAATAAGAAGAGCGTCTAGTCTATCATAAATTATGATACCAATTGTAAATATATATATTTTTGATATAAAAGTTTGTTTTTTTAATAGATGGTAGATTATGTAGGTACATATTGATACATCGATAGGATTTAGTACATCAATTGAGCGTGTAAGTACATCGATAAGGTTTTGCTAAAGGTTAAAATGAATTTTGATGATATTCCGTGTGATAATTTGTTTGACCAATTATCGATAAGCTGTCAAATAAATTCTCTCTTTTTCAAATGATATTAAAAAAGAAAAAAATATTCTGTTAAAAATAACAAAGTAAGAAAGAAAGACAGAACTAAACATCCTATCAGCTGATACACGAAAGCTGACGTTTAAGATGAACATTTGTCTTTTAATAAATTTCATTCATTATTTATTCACATTTTTTTGTCCATGAATAATAAGATGACAATTGAGATAAATAAGAGTACATTTATTATGCTTATCGTAAATATTCATTTTTTATTTTATAACCAACACTTATCGGATTATTTGTTGATCATTGATATTATCATACAAATCGGAGGAAATGATTGTGCAAATTTGTTGAAGTTATTTTATTGTTCAAAAAATATATTATTATTCTTATTATTATTATTATCGTACACTTATTGTAAATTCATAAATTACCTGTCATAATGACAAGGATAACCAACAATTGCGACAAAACTGTCTTGTTTTTCCCTTGTACTCCATAAACCAGATGAATTAGATTTATGAAAATATGGGGAGAACGTTTGATCGGATGAGATCAAAGAAATACATATCTTTGTACCCGTTTTTTCATCTCGAAATAGAATTTGATTCATTGGACAACATTGTGCTACTACTGGTAGATCCTTGTATTCTTCTGGTATATTCGTGACATTTTTCTGTGTTAAGAAAATAAATAACAATAATTAAAATGTATTAATGAATTTTATTTACTTGTTAAAATAAATTTATTGGCTTGTTAAAAAAAAAAAAGAGAAATTACTTTGGGAAATAAATTTAAATTTCATAAGGTAATAATGTTGTTTTATGAATATAAATGTAAATCGATAACAACCTTTTAATTAAAATTTCATTCAAGGTCAATCAAGTTCGCTAAAGGAATTCGAACTCGATTCGATTCTCTGCAAAACTCAAATACTGAATATCTTATTTTTTTATATTCTGTGTGTCCTATTTATTATCGAATTTGAATTTTTTAATAATTTAAATTAACATACCAATGGAATAGAATGAATGAGGGGCACTGTACTCTCGACAATAATCACTCTCGATATTAAAACGAGACTAATGGTTAGTATGAAAAAGGACAGCAATGATGATACGTTACACGTAATGCTACACATGTTTCTCGTCAAATTGATACTTCGATACTCGTAAAAAAAAACATTTTAAATATTTTACTTTATTTGATTAATATTTTGCAGTATTTTTGATCAGTATTGTAAATAAATGGTCGGTATTATAATTATAATATATTATGATGCAATATAAATGGTAATTACACTAACTTAATACCACAAATTGTGAATATTTTGTACAAATGGCCCAGTATTTATTAATTATACCGACAATTTATCGAATAAAATATTAATTAAATATATTGAAAAAATATTGACTAAATAAATAATATTTTATCTTATTTTTGTTTTATTTTTTGACATCGTTTGTATACCACACTGATATGTCTCAAGGATTATCAGCATTTGCGGTTTCCGGACGAGCACAATATTTTTTCCTCGTTTACTGAATACAGTCTTTCATATAATAATAATAATAATCGTAATAATTAAAATAATCGCTAGTATTTTGCAAAATAATAATCAGGTATACGTTAATACTATTTCCCATACGATAATAATAAAACACATTCGAACTTCGTAGATAAATGTTAATTAAAACAAATTATCAAAAAGAATTAAACAAAATACAAGAAATCTTCAAATATTCTAACAATAAGAATTAAAAAAATGATTTGTTAATATTTTCGAAAATGTGTTCACATATATACTTTGTTCATGCAACACCAGGAAGATCAATGAAACCGTGTAATCTATAGATTTAATATGTCATTTGAAAATACGAATGTAACACGTATGTGTTAAGATTTATTATTAGTTTTTTAATGATTTAAGTATGATGTTTAAGAAATAATTGAAAAGTAAATACTTTTTGTAATGATCATTTAAGATTTTTAACATAATCAACTTTTTATAATTTATTAAACCATATATTTAATTAGCTGTATATATATATAATTAATTATTTGTTAATTTATGACGATAATTCAACAAACAACACGATACACGCAGTTTACAGATCCACGGTTGGTAAGAAACTGATCACATGTTTCAAGACGTGAATAATAATCAACATATAAGAGTAGATACCACGAAGATGTATCATCCAAAGTATAAGATGCATATCACTGAATAATCTTTTCTTTATTTTTTTTTCCTTTTCTTATTTTTTCTAATTTTTTGTAATTTTTCATAAATAACAATTTTAAAGTCCAAATTTTCTTCTTAATAATTTTGTCAATATTTTGGAAAATTATAAAAATTTCTTTTCACGAAACTATAAGTGATAGTATAAATGTGCACATTTGTCACACATGATAAATTTATAAACAATTTAATTTTTATCATCTCTTTCTTATTTTCATCAATTTTAGTTTGATATCAGATCCTTTTAAAAATTAATTTTATTTTATTAAGAAATTGCTGTGAACTTTCTTTTTATCAAAACAATCTCTCTCTTTTATCAAATATATATTTAAATATATTTTATCAAAAATATTCAATGCTTCCAGTTGACTCATCTAATTTTTATATAAAAATATATTATGTATGTATAAGTATGTATTAAAAATTTACGTACATACATATACGTACATAAAATTATTAAAATTATTAATAAGACGTCAAATGAAAAAATTGTTTTCATAAAATGTCACGCGCTCTTTCCACCCACGTCATGCATTTTAAACGTTTATTTAGATTTAAAAATTAAATCTGTTTTTTTTTTTTGCGTTTTCTGTTTTTGTCTACATTTTTTAATTCTTTGTTCATATTTTTTTTTTTTTTTTTCATCATCATTACCGATTATAAAAGATTTGTATTATGATATCAATAGGGAAAATCTCTCTTCGAGGAAAAGTCCTTGAATACAACAGTTGAGAATATTTTACGTTTATTGATAATGATTATATTTTTTTATTGATTGAAATTGTATTCTTGGTAAAGCAAAAAGTCGTTTGCTTGCTGTCTAGTTTACAGTGTAACCAGTAATATCAAGTGAATTTATTCTTGAGAAATATTTAGATTTTGATATTTTAACTTCAATATTTATTCAACTCTAAGAAAAGAGTTGTTCCGAGATCATGGTCCGATAGTATATTTTGAGAATCATTGTAGGCAGGTTTGTTATCATCGTTCGAGTTAATCGGCATAGATTTGTAAGTACGAATAGTTTGAATTTACTTCCGTGTTTTATTATTTTAACGCGTATATTCCTTTTCTTTATTCAAAATAACAGATGATTGAATATTGATGCAAGATTTTTATTTCATAAAACTTTACAAAAGTTTGCATTTCAACGTTAATTTTATTATCAAATTAATTATGTAATTTTAAGACGTGAAGTTGTTGATCTTTGTTTTTTAAATACGAGTGGCAGAAATATTAGTATTATCCTTGTCAATTAAAAATGATCAAAATTTTCATGTAACACAATATATTTTCAAATTTTTATATACAAAAATATATTTTAGGATTATTAAATTTTAATTAATTCAAAAAATTCAAAAAAGAGTCAACTTACTACTAAAGTACATTTTATTATATCGTATACAAATGCAAATATACTCTAGTGAGATTAATTTTGTATAATTTAAAATAAATTTCATGTAAAATTATATTTCTTTAACAAAAAAATATTATTCTGCAACAAAATAGATATATCATTTTGAAAATTGTATTATCTTAAAATAGATTTCTGTGCATTATATATATATATAGAATGTCTAAGCTTTGCATTTTACAAGCAAATGTCAATTATTTCAAATTTACAGTGGGAGTCGGTACGAATACCCCTATGACTCATTGAATACATAATTTTTTTCTTTCATTTTATTTTTATCTCGTTCTAATGATAAAAAGGATGATTCAAAAAGGTTATCAGATCAAAATTGGATCTTATATTACACATCCTCTTCTAAATTTCGAATTCGATGAAAACAAAGTATTTAAAGACTCCTATTCCTTAAATAATCATCGAGAAGAACTAAACGCTGTATAATAAATTTAGCCATTGACGTAATGCCGATCAAAGGTTTCAATGTTCAAAATGTCGAAAACAGTGTTTAACTTTAAAATTTGAACGTAATTCTTAACCAATTTTATTGAATAACACATTTCATGTTAAAACAAAAAATTTTAATGAAGAATACGCTTTTGAAGATATCGAAAAATGCTGTTTCTCGTTTACATTTTCACTTTTGAGGTTTGAACTTTGTTAATTAAAATTAATCAAGAATAATAATAACTGAAATAAACTATTCAAAAAGCTGATGATTAGCCTATGCTTAGATACATAAATTAGAATATATAGAGCATTATGAAAAATGAATTGGAAGGAGAAAAGGTTAACTAGACGATGACTCGAATGCTTAAAAATTCAATGACGTAGTTTTTGGTGACGTAAGTAGGCTATTGTTCCAGGATTACTGGTGATTTTCATGGAAAAAAATCAAAAATTTAAAATTGATTTTTACAAGACTTCTGTTTTGTTTAGATTTCGAAAATACGCAACAAAAGTGATTAGACAAATCAAAATTTACTCAATTTTTTTGTGAGAAAAGGTACAAGTATTTTTTAAATATCTTTTTTTAAAAGAATTATACATAACTGGGGAAAGCCCCCCATATAATCAAAATTCTTGATGAATGATTAACAAAGTATGTCCGGATATAGACGATACGTGCATTTGGAATTTCTGAAGACATTTAATTATTAATTATAAATTATTTGTGTTTAGAATTGAATTTCTTATATGCATAAAAAGCAAAATTTTAGTAACCTATATTTCTGTATTTTGAAATTTTCTATTGTCTCTTATGAATCAGTCCGCTCTCTAGGATAAAATACGACAAACTTCAAAGTTTTATCGATCGGTAATACAGAACTCTCTTGTGTGTTGTCTAAAATAGATTTTATTGTAATTCTAATTTGTGAAATTACTATTGAAATATTTAAGTAGGTTAGTACGTAGAAAATTGAAAATATTATCGTTAAATAAAAAGTCATTTATTCAAATACGTTGTATCCTTGTTTTTAAATTAAAAAAAATAAAACAACTATCAATACTTGCGCAACGTTAGAATAATGAATTTAAATCAAACAACAGATGCAAATATATTCAAATGTCTTTGATAAGAAGGGAGTAAAAACCTTATGGTAACTGTATCGTAGTTGTTCTGGTGTATCCTATATCACTGTTCAGATACACTCTTGTGATTCCTTACATTAACTCCCTCAGATTACCTGATGGAAGCCATATAACCGACTTTATCACTACCTACCTAAGTAACATCGATGATCTGAGACATTGATTTTCAAAAGGAACACAAAAACAATCTGAAAAAGAAAAACAGAAATAAAATAAGTAAGGTTTACCACAATTAACAATTGAATTCGACAAATCAATCGACCCGAATTTCGACAGGTAAATACAAAACAGACGTGTTCCCTGATAAATCGATTTAGCAATAATGGATTTCGAGGAAATGTTTGTACAAAGAAAAAATAATATTATTTCTAAATATACTCAGGAACGTATATCATATCAGCTATCTTAAGAACAAAATAGTCGCAAGTATCGTGCGTTCTTTGGTCTCGCTTAGTTACGTCTCCCTTCTACGTGAAGTACATTCGTTCAATGGTGGACGAAGTCCACGTGACCTTGTGCGGCTCACCTCGCGGCCCCACGAACACCGCGAATGCGTATAAGGAAGGAATGAAAAAAATAAGAAAAAAAAAACAAAAACTCAAGAAAGCAAAAAAAGAAGAAGAAGTAGAAATAAAACAAAAAGAAATGCGTTAAGGAGGAGAACGGCAATGACAAGGACAACAAGATCGTATCTTTTTCGTAACCAAAAAATGGAAAAGAACCGGAAGTACAAAATTTTATTTGAAACCGGTATCAACGTTATTGTGGCCATATTGAAGATGAGTCTAACATCTTACATTTGAGCACAATTTTCTTTCTTCCTCTTTTTTTCCAATTATTTAATTAATTACAATAAATCTCCCTTTTAGCCTTTTATCGTAAAAATCCTCTATCATAAAAACACTCCGTTCTTTTTTCTACTTCCTGAAGGAAAGAGAAGCATAGGGTGAATTCGAAGCTCAGTTCTTTCGTTTAGTCACTTAATGCTTCTATATACGTATTTGTTCTTTCCTCCCTCCCTCCCATCTTCCTCCCTCACTCCCTTTCTCTCTTTAGCTCTACCTATTTGAAACAAACAATTTAGTTGTTAAAACAAGTTAACATGACCATCCTAGACTCGTGATGCAATAAACATAAATTTTTAATAAAAAAACAGTGTCAGTCGCAAACGATAATATTTTAGACAATACTTCTTTTTTGTGCCACTTGTTAGAGTCACATTATACAAATGCTATTCGTATAAGCATAATTTTTATACGAGCACACATACACCTAAGTGTACAAGACGACGTTACAGTATAATACCTATATTATTTTATATTCAACTTTATTTCCTTTTTCATTTTTCCATCATTTAAAAAATATAATCCGATCACAGGTGAAAAAAAAGAATGAAAAAAATACTCTATGTACATACAATTCGAATAGGAATGGTAATAACACAAAATCGTCCAAACATGCTACGCCGTTTGACGCCATTATAATTGAATTTACCTTCACTGTATATACGGTGTACACATATACCATGCATATGCACATATATACAGGTTGTATCCCTCCTCCTACCCCTCCACAATTCCTCCTCCGGCGCTCCCACTCTCTCTCTCTCGCTCCTCCTGCATTACCTCTCCTCCTCCCTGCCAACTCCCTCCATCCCATTCCTTCCCTTTCCAGCCTTCTTTCCAAGCTCTTCACTCCTCCTCTTCATGTCTTTCTCTTCATCTGTCTCTCTCTTACTCTTTTTCTATCTCTTCTACTCCTCCTATTCGGCTCATTCCATGGTCGGTGCTCCGGCCGTGAGCGGAGGGCTGCTTGCAGGGTAAAGGGAGAGAGGGGTGTAGGTAGAGAGGAGACAGTATCGACCCAAGACGCCTCGTCGCCTTGAGACATTTCACAAACGGAATTTTCCGCGAACTCAACGTTATCCCAATGTGAGATCTTTATTTTATAGATTTTTCTTGTCTTTATTTATTTATCAAAAATCTCTAATTTATTAACTTTTTAATTAACACAAAGCTAATTTAATTAAACATTAAATTTATACAATTGAAAACCCTAAACAATATACATGTTTAATATTCATTTTTATCGTTAATTTATTATCATCAAATGAAAATGATGTTAGAATAAAAGTAAAGTAAGATTGTAATACTTTTTACTTCTTATTATTTTACATAATAAGATATATAAATAAACGATCAATATATATTGGAAAGAAATAAAAAGGTTTAAATTAGCAATACAAATAAGGCATTTTTTTCTTGTCGGTTGAAGGAATAAAATTACAATATAAATACGTAACATAATCTTATTTTAATTACGGTCCATAGAGATAATAATAAGTGTCGTTTTATATATTTATCTAACAAGTTGTATAAAGTTGATAGCAATTTGAAGAACTGGAAGAGGAAAAAAGTAGAAGAAAAAAAAGAAGAAAAAAGAAAAGATGACGGAAGGAAGGTGGTACCGGGAATAGAGACGTCCCTGTATCATGATTTTGCGGAGCGGGGGTGGTGTTAGGGGTGGGGTAGATGGCGGCGACGAGGAAGGCAACAAGGAGGCACAGTCAGTAGCTCCCAGGCAGTGTGACCGTGCGTAATGATGTATAACCGGCAACTGTGCATCCCATTTAGTTATTATGTCATAGTTGACAATCCTTTTACGTGAAATTTTCTTCCGATCATATTAAATATCTAAATACTCAAGGTCAAGGATAACGTGAGTGCATTACCATCCTTAGATTATTTCTAACAAAAATATAGGGTATGTAAAACCACGCTGCTGTATTCGTATATTAATTCGTTAGTTATTTCCGATTTACTCTAAATTATTTTCTTCCAGGTATAAACCTGAGAGAAAGAGGTGCAAAACGAAAGAAAAAGTAAAATACTATCGTACGTAGGATCTTTAAAAAGATTATTATTTGGGATTTTTGGAGTTGGTACTACTCGGTACTGAGCTAGCATTTATTGCTAGTAAATACCTTAGCCTAAAGAAAGAAGAAGAAAAAGAAGAAGGAGAAGAAGAAGAAGAAGAAGAAGAAGTGGAGGAGGAAGAAGAGCTTGGGCTGAGGTGAATTGGTCGAACACAGTGCTGCCAGTTGCAAGCTCTGTCTCTCTTTCTCTCTCTCTCTCTCTCTCTCGTTCGTTCGTTCTCACTCCATCTATCTATCTATCTATCTATCTATCTATCTCTATCTATCTCTTTTTGAACTGAGTCGACGCCGAAAGCTCGATGCAAATCGACGCCGTATAATAATCAGTTCGATGAAGATCGACGTTAGCGTCCTCGTTAATTTTCTTCCTATTAATTCTATTTCTCTTTGTGGTGTGTCTTCTACGTGTCACGGTTCGATAACAGCCAGATGAACGTCGCCGACCTCATCAGCAACACCAACAGTAGCAGCAGCATCATCATCAGTAACGTTGGCGTGTACCTGGAAAGTTATAGTACCATAGGAAGTACGTCGTTCTCTGAAACGCTCCAACGCTCTGCCGGATGTCAACGAACTCCTCGTAGAGAAGAAAAGGAAGAAGAAGAAGAACAAGAAGAAGAACAAGAAACTTTCTCGTGCATAACAGAGAAAGAAGAGCTGGAGTTTAACGGCAAGGTTATCAAAAAGATTCCTATCAATTTATTCGATGGAGATGATTGTTTTGGTTTTAACACAAATACAACGACCGCAACATTTTCCACTATATCATCGCTACAAAGTAGCTGATTATTCGATCTAAAATCAATGAGATAGGTCATTGACTTATGCACATGCGGCTAACCGAATCTTCGAACGACTAACAAACGATTGGTACAAGAAGGCTAAATCGATGTCCAACTGACGGATGCGCGCGATCCCATTGGCGAACGAGTTTTCAGGAAAATGTCTCAGCACTCTTTGTAGATAACAAGAAGAACGTTTGTTTGGAAGTAATTTATGATATGAGAAGATTTTGAAACTTTTGTAGGATACGTGGTAATTGTACTTTTTGATAAGAACACTTAAGGTTTTTTTTAAGAAAATTTACAAGTAAAACTGTGCAAAGTTAGATATAAACAGGTTCGAATAATAGTGCCTGCTAAAGTGTTTAAAGAATAGGATTACATAGTGCTATTATATTTCGCAGAAAGGAGAAAAAGAAAGGAAAGAGAGCGAGAGAAAGAGAGAGAGAGGGAGAGAGAGATTAGAGGAAAGAAATTTTAAGTAAAAGTCTAGTAACGTTAGAATACTGGTGAGTTTTAGTCAAAATTTGCTGGACGAGTGGCGGGGTAACTACCGTTCTTTGCATGGAGTGATGAGCGGGGCCCCTGCACGGGGCACAGTGCCCCGACGTCAAAGACGCCATCATCATCATCATCACCACCATCATCATCATCATCATCATCAGAAACATCCAAAACACGCTCGGAAAGAGCCTTCCGAGGAATTGGAAGAAAAACGACCAAAGGTCAACCCGATATTCCTCTGGGCGTCTCAAAGAGAACAGAGGATAGTCGAAGTTAGATGCGAGGATTATGACAAGAGAAATCGCATTAAATTGACGAAGACTGCGCAAGGATGGCGTTCAATACCGAGAACGACATCCAATATGTATTCCACCAGTCTCGGTACGAATCAAGAAAAAAAAAATTACACCGGCGTGCACGTCGTCGAGTTCAAACTCGAACGAAGAAAAGGAAAATGGGAAGACCGTGACCGCAACTAGCATTAATAATAATTTAATAATCGATAAAGAAAGTATCGGTAAGAAACGTAGATACGAAGACTTTTTGAAAGACAAGAAATATTCTCAGGATTATTACCCATTGGAAAATCTTCAAAATGGAGTACGAGTTAGTAACGGGGAATGGAAAAGGAATCGAAGAAGGGTCTCCTGTTCGGAGGGGGAGGAGGAAGAGGAGGAAGATGAGGAAGAGGACGACGACGACGACGATGAAGATGAAACCGAAGACGAAGAGCAAGATGACGGGAGAAAAAAGAGTAGGTCCTTCGGATCTATGAATTTGAAGAATACCAACGGTAAAAGCAATCTCGAAAGATTGCAAAAGGACATACACTTTCAACCGAGAGTAGTCCTAGAACATCTTCACTTATCTCAGCTACCTGATCATCGGGATGCTCTTTTACGAAGGAGTGATAAGATCCTGAACGGTCTTAAGGAAGTCGGTGACACATGCAACGATGACGAGAAGGATAGAGTGGAAGATAAAGAACCGAACAACGAAAGACAGAATGAAGATATCGACGGTGAGGAAGACGAAGAAGATGAGGATGATGATGAAGAGGACGAAGAGGAAGAGGAGGAAGAAGAACCAGTGGAAGAAGAGATTAATGATAGGAACAAATGTCGAGAAAATAAAGAGGGTATTCAAGACATATTAAATATGATAGATGCCACAGCCTCACCCGTTTTAGCAACCGACACGCCCAGTGCCGACTTACCTATGCATTCTAACAAAACTTTCGAATTAGTTTTGAGCGAGAACGTATATCAAAAGAAAATTAGCGATAAGAAGAGCAAAGACTTGGATCCTGCCTTACCTAGTACGGTAATAAAAAATAAATCAAGGACAGACTTTATATCCAATTATCAAAAAGAAAATGTTGAAAATAATGATAATATTAATGATTGTGATCAATTAGAAGTACACGAGGAGAAGATACTCGAGCGTTGCAATTTAAATCTCGACGAAAGAAAAAGTCATTTATCAAAAGAATCAACTTTTGTTGCTTGCAAAAATAATAGTAGTAGTAGTAGCAGTAGTAGTAGTAGTAATAGTAATAATAATAATAATAGTAGTAGTATCGATATCAAATCTTGCAAAGTGGCAGAAGCTGACGGTGGTATTAGTCGTTCCAAATCTGAATCGAATTCTCTCCTTCATAAATGGAAAAACAACGTAGCTATGAACGTATCGAAAATAAACGAGGAAGCACCTAGCGAACCCGGTGGACCAACGAAGATAGATTACAGTAGTAGTTCAACGATATTGAACGCCCTTAGAAATACTCCAGGACTTTCAGTTTCCATAACGAGAGCTCATCCTCAAGAAGTAACCAAAAATATAAACCCACCTTCCTCCAGACCCTCATCGAAAAGTTCCTCGTCGAGCAGATCACCCGATAGTCAGGCAGAAAACGTAGAAAGACTTTTGAAAGGTACCATGATCGATTACTCCTCAACGAGATCGTTCGATGTCCGTGGTCAAGCATTAAATTTACCTCGAAACCTTCCAGGTTTGTCGATCGTCATACCGAATTATCGTTATCGTAACGTATCTAATTCACAGTCAACGACGAATTCGACCTCACCAAAAACCAAGGACAGAGTGGAATCGCCAGAGAGTACTGTTAATTTTCCAAAAACTGACTTCCCACATGAGGAGGAGGAAGAAAGAGATCTCGAGGACGACGAAGACGATTGCGATTCACAAGTTTTGGAAGATCTTAGAAGGCAAAAAGTTGATTCTTTAGTTTTTGATAGCGTCGATAGTGGTTGTTTTCATAGATCAAATTCTAGGAACAATCAGGATGATCGCAATACTCCTATAGAAAATGTTAAGGATCGTACAGATGGTAGTGCATGGAACGGTTCCGGTCGTAGTAGCGAAGCTCAAGCAAAGTGCAAGTACCAGGACGTGGAACACTTTGATGAACAGGTCCTCGAAGAACTTAGATCTCGCGGTACAGTGGTTTCGCCTCAACCCAGTGGTATTCCGTGTTCGCCTGCCTCTAAAAGGCCATCTTCGGTATACTTGGAAAGACTGTTACCAAGCCCACCTTGTTCGGTGTCCTGTTCTGAAGATGCTAAAAACGATTTGACTTTAAAGGGTATTTTATCATCCCCGAGTTGTCTTGAAAATAAAGATTACGATAGAAACAAGGAAAGTACGTCAAATCGATGCGAGCCTGGATCAAACGAATATACGGCTACTACTCCTCGGTCGGATTATTCCAAAGATAATGAAAGATCCAACGTTGGTGGTACGCGTAGAACTGTACGAACTTTTCAAGAACATTCTAACGTACAAAATCAAGAGATGAAGAATTCGGGAAGACTAATGTCGAATAGTGATATTCAAAGTAGTCTCTTTATAAGCGATCGTAGTACAGCGAAGAAACCTATGTCGGCCGAATGGACGATTAATCGGTTAAGAAAACAAGCAGGTTATCATAAAATATTGGTAAGATCTAGAATGCAATCGACGGAGTATCAAGAGGGTTACGCGACGTCTACCAGTACGGACAAGCTTTTGGACCCGGCCAGTCAACTTAGAGAGTTGATAGAAACATCCGGTCATTTAATACCTGATCCCCTTTTAGTACCACGTGACTATCTTCCAGCTTTGGCCGCTGCCCCGGCTACCGAAATTCCGAAACTTTTAGCCTCGAGGCCAGAATTAAGATTACCAGAAGCATTGACGAGACCGGATCTATTAAGAGATCCAGATTTATTAGTGATATCGTTGAGTCATCTGCAACACGTGCTCGATCACGGAGAAGGTCCTGTCTCCAGGTCACGACAATCCCAATCTAGGATCGGCAACGGCGTTAACAAAGGATCGAGTCACGCTAACAACAACGGTACCAGGAACGGTACACAAATAAGGCCCAAGCTTAGTTGCAAGCCCATCGGCACGCTGATGCCGGCGCCAATCGATCTCTCCAGCAATCGCCGCTCCAGCCCCTATCCGCCATTACTCAGGGTACGAACTGGATTGCTCAAACAGGAACCGGAAGTCAGTTCGACGGCCAACTCGCCGGATGATTCGCAACTTTGGCATCCCCTTTTTGGCAGGTAATATTTTATCTTCATATATATTTCACATTTGTATTTGTATTTTTTTCATTTTTGAGTTTATTTTTCTTTTCAAATTATTATTAACGATATGGTGTCCCCTATCATCATGTTTTCAATTACTCAAAACTCGTATACGCTTTCTTGAATTAAATTTAGGACGACAATGCGTAGAAAAATATGAAAGCTATTTCATATTAGGTCATCTACTCTGCTTACTTTTGAAAACTTAGAATCTAAGAAAGTTGATACACACACACACACACCGTTTTCTACACAATTGTTTTATCGCCTGATACGTGACCGTGAAGCATTCACTTATTTCGCAACGTTATCAAATATCTCCGTATGTCTTTTTCTTTCTTTCTATCTCTGATTAAAAATAAATAACAGTGTTATTAAACATGGCTACAAATTTTTTTTTATTAATATTATACAATATTTCTTCAAAACATCAAATTATAAAATGATATTTATAAGCATAGAAGAAAGAAGAAGAATACGGATTATCGAGTATCGAAATAACTCGTTTGCTTCTTTTTTATTCCTCGTGTCATCTTCTTTTTCTTCGATATGATACGTAAAAAACTATTCGGTATTTCGCTGATGGTGTTCATGCATACGACTTAAGAAAAAAAAATGAAAATGAAAGAGAAAGAAAGAAAGAGAGGGTGACGGAGGGTGAGAGTGAGAGGTGGGAGGAGGGTTTAGATTCTATCTGGAATATCTGGCGATTTAAAACGAAGAAGAGAAGGAGGAGAGGAAATACTACGACAAACGCCGTCGGTGACAGTGATCATTTGCATTTTAATACACCACGCAATGGCGGCTTTACCGGCTCTGCTCCACCTCCGACCTGTCAACCCGCTTATAACGAGCCGATCAACGTACCACGTATATATATATATACGTTTACTGCTAAATTATTTAAGCGGACGACCGGAACAGTCTTGGGTACTATTACTATGCTTCTCTAACACCTTTTCTTTGAGTTCTTCGCGTTATCGAGTATACGAAAATCAGTCAGTAGTTAGCTTTTCTTCTTCTCGACGGCCATCATGTCGGCCATCTTGCACCATTATCATCATCATCATCATCTTCGTCGTCGTCATCATCATCATCATCATTATCATCATCATCATCATCATCATCATCATCATCATCATACTCATCATCATCATCATCATCGTCATCATCGTCATCATCGTCATCATTATCAAACTGGAAATAAATTCGATCCGTTGTTTTAAGCTTCCCCCTTCCCACCTTACACCCCTCCTAACCAACCCCTTCTATCCATTTCCCCTACTTTTTCTTTTTTTATACCTAATACCCATTGATATCGATTTCCTTTTTCTCCATGTTACTTACAATTAACAACAAGAGAAACGGTAAAGGCAACCAACAGCAAACTGGCAATCTTTTAAGACCATCTAAAATTGCCCCTTTTCGCATCAACGCTAATTCCCAATAGCTAATTGACAATAAAGACCATTCTTAATTAGGAGTAGTATGTCTTACTGCCGATCAGCAGCCATTGGCACGCTAGAAAACTAGGTCGACGTTTCATTTTTCGTCCTACGTTAGTTGCTTCGCGTTTAGTATAAGTATAATGGTATATTACTTGCGCAAGCATCTGCTAAGAAATATTTCAGATTCATAGGGTCGTATTTGAATGTTAGATAATGACGTTTTAAAACCCATCCCCGGTAACTCGTTGGGATAATCTAAATGACGTTGATTACGAGACCTTAGGAATTATTTTATTTATTTCTCCTTGAAAATGATTTTATAATCTTGAAACGAAACTGTAAGCTCGAATAATAAAATTCAAACGAAATTTAGGAAGAGAAAAAAAATGAAAAAAAAAAACCTTTTAAAGTCGTAAGATTCGTCCACGGTGATGCGGGATTATAAACCGAAGTCAGAACGATGCGAATGCGCTTAAATAACGGATTACGGCGCAATCTGGTTAGATCGTAAAGTCGAAGTTGCGACCGTGTCTATCTCTATACAGGATGGCCCATATAAAATGTTACGAGAGAGAGAGAGAGAGAGAGAGAGAGTTATTTTTATCTTAATCATTATTTGTATTATATCGAATATAAAATTGCTTGTTTTTCTTTACCCCCTCCCTATTATCTTTTCTTTTTTTTGAATTTTACACGCATCCACACGCTTACGTAATTACATCAAATCGTTATCGTTAACGTTTAATAAAAGTGATATAATTATTTCATAACTAAACTTTTTTTTTAAAGATTTCACATTCGAAACAACATTTACCATGCATATATATACGTTTAAAAATTTGTTCATATAATGCAATAATACAATTCGATTATTAGAAAATAAGTAAACAAATGTTCACGATAGAATGAAATTAACAGGACAAAAAACAATGTTAAAAGTGAAATTTTATATTCAGAAATTTCCTTTTTTCTTTTGCAAACAGAAAGTTGTATATTCACGTATTACTTACACACACACACACACACACACAGAGCCAGTCAGACATTCATAACTAAACTTAAAAGATTTCTCATACGAAATAATATTTATCACATAGTAGAAACACATTAAAAGATATTTTTCAAAATGTTATAAAACACAATTCGATTATTAGAAAATAAGTAACATAATTGTTTACGATAGAACGGAATTAACGAGGAAATGTTAAAAGTGAAAATTTACCCTTAAATCCCCCTTTTTCTTTTGCAAACAGAGAATCGCATACTTGCACATACCTATGCTTGTGTATACACACAAAACATACCCATACGTATAGAAAGAGAGACATACACACACACCATTCGTTAACAGAGAGATACATACATACATATATAGTTTCGAAGCATAATGTATATAAATGTGTTAGTGCAGTAGTATTGGTACGTCGACATTGCGCCGAACTGTTTCGTACGTAGTACGCCCTTTCGCTCCGGCAGAGCACTTGTGTAAATAGCATTAGGATGCTACTCTCCGCGTAGCGTGCGACGAGCGGACGGCTTTAATGAGAGGGAGAGAAGGGAAGAGAGAGAGAGAGAGAATGAGAGGGGGAGGGGTTGAGGGAGGTATTAAAGGAGGGTCCTCATGTGACGACACGAGCATTCATCGATCGCACGACGACGGGCTTTCGAAAGCCGCAGGCATAGTCAGAGAGAGAGAGAGAGAGAGAGAGAGAGAGATGGGGGGTGGTGGGAGGAATGAGTTGGAGGATGAAGAGGGGAAACGGGAAACAGGAATCAAGGACCGTTTTTGTCCGCTGGAAACTTTGTTCCGGCGAACTTTCGCTAATAAGTTCGCGAGGAAGAAGAAAAGGGCCCATGCTCTTTTTCTTTTTAATTTTTCCCTCTTTCGCGTTTATTTTTTTTCTTTTTTCTTCTTTCTTTCGTCATTCTCCTCCTCCAACTTCTCCTCCTCCTCCTCTTCGTACTCTTATTACAACTCGCGTTCAGTCTCTCTGTCAAGTTTAAAAAAAAAAAAGAAAAGGTAGAAAAGTTCTTCAATTTGACATCGATTTTTTTCCCGTTAGATTCTTTGAATTCCATTCTTTCTCTCGAGTTCTTGTACTTCGTTCGATCAAAGTGATCCAAGATGGCGTGTATTACGGATGAACGAGTACTACTTTCTTCTAACCATTTGCTTTTTCACTTTTTTCTCTTTTTCTCTCTTTTCTCTCTTTTTTTCTGTTTTCTTTTTCGATTGGTTGTTGTATTTTTTTTTGTTTTCGTGTTTTTTCTTTTTTGAAATTAATTGAATGACGAATCTTGGGAGAAACATTGAGAAAGGGGTACTTAGGTTAAAGAAGAAAGTATTTAGAAGAAGAGGAACGAGCAACCAGTTGAAACGAGAGAGGGGAAGAGAGAATGATGCAGATTTATCTCGATGTACATAGGAACTGGGGGAAGTTAGTTAGGAGGGAACGGATTAATGGAAATTTCCTCATATCGGTCAAATCTCTACCGTACCAGATACACACATATCCACACATATACTTATCTACCTACCTACCTACACACACACAAGTATTTATGCACGTATGTATGCACGTACATATAAAAGCATGATTCTAAAGGATCCCCCTTCAGTACCATACTTCTGGTGGAAAAATTGGATCGGCCAGGGTCGGGGTATACCATAACGCGTACCTTCACGAACACGAAACCGTCACGATTTACGATGCGTCCAGCTGGATCGGTCGATGCCTCGCCGGCCCTGAAGGCTTACCTCGCCTACGTCCACGCCCACGTTTCCACGTAGAAAGAGAAAATGAAACAGAGAGAGAGAGAGAGAGAAAGAGAAAGAGAAAGAGAGAGAATGACGAGGAAGATGGAAGTTAATGGGGGTAGAGAGAAGAAAAAGAAATAAAAAATAAAATAAAAGGAAATAAAAAAAGAATATAATAAAAATGAAAGAGAGATAGATAAAAGAAAAGAGAAATAAACAGCAAATGAGAATAACAGAAAGAGAGAGAGAGAGAGAGAAAAAAAAACATGTAGAGAAGGATTGAAGTTACTGGGGGGTGGAACGAGAGAGAAGAGAAATAAAACCAAAAAGAAAAAAAGAGAAAAAAGTGAAGTGAAGAAGAGATAGGTAAAAGATAAGGGAAATAAGCAAATGATAAGAACAAAAAGAGAGAGAGAGAGTATCCGACTCTTTTTTTTATTATGCATCCCCTTTTTTGTTACATTCTTTTTTTCTTATTTTTTTTTTGCTCACTACTCCTTTGATCTCTTTACATCTTCTCTGATAATTTGAAATTAAAGGTTTGGGTAGAATTTTGTTCGAGGTCATTCGGGTTGTTGTTACTCAACAACTTGATAATATCGTAGCGATGACGTCGATATGACCAAGTCAGGTCATTGGTCCGAGGTCACGTTAGTTTAGGTGACTCTTAAAAAAGTTACTAGATACGTGGACACGTGGGGAACTTGCGAAAGAACGTTATCAGATACAGTGTGATCGATCTATTTTGCTTCATTTTTTTCTTGTTGTTGTTTTTTTTTTTTCTAAATTTATCTTACTCAATTTTTACGCTTTAAATAAATAATTTTTCTTTTTTTTTTAAATTCAACACGAGAACGGCAATTTTGTTATTGATAATCGTTTGCTTATAATTTTCTATTGTGCATTTACGTATTTACGTGTTTTCAAGGATACGTCTCACAAAATACATAGTAAACTTCATTTCGTCCTATTAAATATTATTTTACCATTTATCTTATAGTAAATATTGACAATGAGTATTGAACATTTTATTTAAAACGCTCTATTTTTGTTTAGTTTTATTTAAAATATTTTATCATTATTATTATTTACCGAGTATGGAATATTGAGTACTCATGAAAATACAAATTGTCTAATAAGTTCATGCCATTTTTTTCTTACCAAGTAAATGATAAAAATCACATAGATTTTTATTAAATAATCTAATAAATTTAAAATGATAGTAGGCGCGTATTTAAGTATGTTTCGACATTCATTGTATTCTTTTTTTTTATGTACTCTCACATTCTTGTCTACAAGAACAAAAAAAGAAAAAGGATTACAATTTCTCCTCTCGACGTAATGTCCTTTCTCTTTTTAGATATTCGTATTTTGAAATCGAATAATTTATACGTTAAATAGATTGATGAGTTTTTATTTATTATTTTATATTTATCTTAATCAATTTGTTTTAAAAATAGAACCAACATTCTACATTCTATTTTTGGACACACAAAATTCTAACTTTAAATAGATGAATATTTTAACTCATATTATTCATATAAATTATATAAACATTCGTTTGCAAATGATATAAAACGTATTCGCCTACCGGTTTACTGATAATCAAATTTTGAAGCAACAAAAAAAAAGAACAGCCATGAATACACAATTTCTTATTTTAATTAGATAGAAATTTTCATTGAATACAAGTTATCGATATAAATTACGTTACAATTTATTTGCGAATAATTCTCAATATATTCGTATATACATTTCAATTTATTATAAAATATAATTTAGAAGAAGAAAATAAAACTCATGCATACATAATTTATTAAATTAAATAAGTGTCCTGTGATTAGAAGTTCTCGGTATAAATTATATATATATAGAAATGTTTATTTTTTTTTCTATTTAATATTCGTATATATACATAGGAATACAAATGTAAATACATTGATAGATACAATAAGAGACACTTTTGTTTAGTTCTACGTCCTTGCACTGTACTCGAGTGTTAAATACCGATCGTGCAAAAGAGAACATCGTTACGCTCGAGGCAAAGTAACTTGAATAGTTTCTCTGTCTTTCTATTTGCTAACTAAGCTGTTCTCTAGTTTTTTCTCTTCTCTTCCCTTCTCATTCTTTCTTTGTTTATTTCTTTCTTTCTCTCATTTTCTTTATATATCTTTGTCTCTATCTTTAACCGATTCAAAGAAGATAGTTTTCTAGATTGGGTATCGAAAGTGTAGCATTAAGTTACCTTAGTTACCGAAAGGATATCGGCTCGTTGTAATTTCTACACAGGTGTAACTTTGAACTTATGTGAGATATGAACGTACCTTAAAATCTAGTCTAGAAGTCTAAAAATAGAAACGAATATTACATGTTTTTTTTATTTATTAGATTACTCAGAAATTAATTTGATTTCATCGATTGCAAATAAAATAAGAATTATTTTCGCGAATAGAAGATGAATTCAATTTTTCAACTATATTTCGTCCCTTTTTTTATGCTACACGAAACCATAAATTAAATATACAATAATACTCTTTTAATAAATTTACATAATAATATTTTATATAACAAAACTATTTGCATTTATTTCCATATACAAAATATAAAATTAAATACAGAACGAAAAACTATTTATAGATTCCCAAAATAAATTCTATTTCAATACATCGATTTGATCTTATAAAAAAACTCTTCGTATATTGTGTCGTTTATTTGGAAAGGAATATTTTACAATTTATATTAAAATATATAATATTATTATATTATATATTTAATTTTTTTATTATAATATTATTATAAAATATTTAATTTATTATATTAAATTGAATATATATAATATCGATACTTTTATTATATATTTATTGATTGTAAGTATTATTGTATTACAATATGCTTTAGTTCGATCCTATATAAAATATTAATACGTGCGTGTTTGTTTCTAAGAGTTAATATGTGTATGAATGTTCTACTCGTATCGTTCTCGCGGGTGGATAAAAGGAATTGGTTTGAAAGCACGAGTTCCATGTGCCTTCTCGCCTTCCCGGTCAATGGTCTCACAGTGAACGACGACGAAGTCGACCAGCTCGTAAGCTCGAGTAGATACTACCTACTACTACTACTATTATTATTACTACTACTACTGGTGCATACTACTACTCATACTACTACTCGACTTGCGAGCACAACTCCTTATATTTCTCTTGGTACTTACTTGAATCCTACTCGGCGGCAGTGTGCTCGTTGATATACGATGTAAGCTCGAAAATGTAGATACTCGAGTTACATCGGATACAAGAGATATCTTCGTTAAACACATATACGCGTAAAGAATGACATACTCACGTACACATACACACGTATATACATTACCAACCAAAAGTTAAGAATACTTCAATGAATTCAAAGAAACAAGATATTCAAATTCAAAGACCAAAAAAATTATATGATTGATTTCTTTACAGTAATCGGACATAGATTTATGAAAGATTAATTTAAGTTTATTTTTAAAAACATGACATTTTCAAAATAACGTCAATTTGTTTTATTTCAAATTAATGAACATTACGTTTCTATTCTCCATTATTTGTTTTAAAATAAACTTAAATAAAGTTTTTATTTTTTAGTTTTAATAAACCTTCCATTTGTGTCGAGAAAAAAACTTACGAGTATTATGTTTCGCGTTTCGTATCATTTTTTTTTCTTTTTTTTATCAACTAATGGATATTTTTCTTCAAATATTTCAGAAGAAAAAGAAAGTCACCTACACTTTTAATCATTTTAATCATAGGTTGTCTGACATATTCTGACTATCGTGGTAATTAATTTTATCGAGTAGTTTCTAATTAAATATTTTTCTATATTTCTCATGAAAGTCAACGAAGATATTCCGGTAAAAAAAATTACTTTCTATAATTACTGATAAAAAAAACTAAGTATAGAAACTATAGAAAAGTATTATAAACTTAAAAAAATATTTTAATTATAAGAATTTCTTAAAATCTAATTCAACGATAAATCGTTTGAAAATTAATCAGTAAATTCGTTTTTTATTGTAATCGACAAACGACTTCATACTTTTGTTCATTAGTGTACACACACACACACACACACACACTCATACACACATAATATACACGCCTATGTAAATATAAATGCATCGTTCATGACTCTATATATTCAGGTAGTACTTACTTACATACGACATACACTTCCTACAAGGTAGAACATGCAAGAAATTAGAGTGACTCTACTTCTTGTTGGATAACAAAGAAAAAAAGACAAAAAAAAACAAGAAGGACTTAAGATGACACAAGGAAGTGTTAGTTGATACGATAATCTTCTATTTTCATAATTCAAAAGGAATATTCAATTAAACATGTGATCATAATCATCATCATTATTATAGTAGTCCTCGTCCAAAATAGATGGTGATCAATCAAATATTATTAACCATTAGGAACGATCATTCTCATCCATTAATGTTAAAAAATTGAGAAAGAGAAAGAGAGAAAATGATAGGAAGTCCTTAAACGATCGTAATACGAAGAAGGAAAGAATGAGAAGAATGGTCGATGAAGAAGGTCGATACACTCCTTTGCAAATGTATTTTTATCACGCCCACGAGTCGCGTTCATTGTTCTTAAGATCGTCCATCGTCGTTTACGGGATATCCTTTTGCTTGGTTTCATCGACGTTACATATACGTCTTTGATTGTGAATAGTATTTGATTCTCTTTATTTCTTTTTTTTCTCTCTCTCTCTTTCTCTTTCTTTCTTTCTCTTGGTTGGTTGCTTGCTTTCTCATTTTCTGTTCGATCGATAAAGTTATGAATTATGTTCGAGACGGTTGGAGAGAAGGATTTGTACACCAGCCGGCCTTGAGGAATAATAACGAAGAAAGGAAGGAAGAATAAGGAAGGAAGGAAGAAAGAGGGGGAGGGGGCAAAAAGGGAAAATGTCTACAAAGAGAAAGAGAAAGACAAGGAGACGGTAGACTCGTGAAGCAAGTCATTTTACCCTCCCCCTCGTTGCGCTGAGATTTCTACCTTAGCACGAGGAATCGAGTGCTGGTCTAACGGATCGATGCCCATATCATATACACTTATTGTTAGAATCGGACGATAAACAATTCTACTAGGAACGAATCTTATTCATTTATCCATATGGATAATACGCAAAGTTTGACTTATTTGTCCCCTTGGGTCAATGCTCTCAAAAAAAGATGATTAGACCTTACGATATTCATAATAAAATTCACTATTGAAAAATATTTTTCTTATTATCTTAACTACTCGAGATAAACTTCTCTTATAAAAAAAAAAAAAAAAAAAAAAAAAAACATCGATGGACGTTTATAAAGATCATACTCTAAAACGATATAAAACATATTTTTGTTCTAATTCCAAAAGAAAGAAAGAAAGAAAAGAAGGGAAAATATAATACGAACAATTTCTTTAACGATACGTTAGAGAGAAAGATCGTTTTGCAATTTATCTATCAATTCCGATCGTTTGCTACAATCATATTACGATATAAATAAAAAAGAGAAAAATGTCTTTTTTCTCGATACAAAAGACAGAAAATTATTTGATAATACGGTTTATACTTTTATACTTTTACTTCATCTTCCAATTCTTATATATTCTCTATCTAATTTATCCAGCCGATCTGGCTCATTAGTAGTGGTATTGTAAAATTATAGGAGGGACACACCGATAGCTACGAAAATACCGATACTCCGTCGTTCTAGCGAGGACGCTTTTTGCAGCGAGGAGGATCGATCGAGGTAGCGTTGCTCCGCACGTGCGCAGATCACATTCTCTCGCATGCTGAGGCCACCACGTCACTCCTCGCCGAGGTGAGCCGAGAACCCAAACCCATTCCTCCATATCGCACAAATCCACCCACGCTCTTTTTCCCTACTACACGTGTACTCTCAATACACGTACATTGATTCCTTCCAAAAGAATGACTGTATAAGAGAAACCAACAGAGAGAGAGAGAGAGAGAGAGAGAGAGAGAAATAATATGAACGTATGAGTTAGAAAGCAAGAGAGAAAGAATGGGTGTATGCGTTAAAGAGAAAGTGAGAGATAATGAGTGTATGAGTTAAAAAGAGAGAGATAGAGAAAGAATTTCCCTTCTCGCCTGTTACTTCCCTCCCTTTCGCACAGCCCATTGAAAGAAGTGAAACAAATCTCGGCGTATACGAGGGGTTGATATTTCACGAGAAGGTTATACCCCCACGTGACCATTCCGCACACGTGCTTCATACTCGACGTATACAAGTTTTCTAAGCCAACTCAACATTTTTTCACATCTCCAAATATATTAGCTGGCTCGTGAAGAATATTCGAAATTATTGCTATCATTTCATTGGTCATTAAAACGCGTTCATTATGTTCTATTTTATTTCTTACATTAGAGATATTGTTATTGGAAAATTGAATGTTTTTTTTTCTAAGAGGGATGTGTGTATATTTATAGATAGAGCGCAAAATAATTGGTCGAAATATTAGCGATTTTAATGGTTTGAAAATAGCTCGGTGAGAGAGACCGGTAAGAGCACCCTTTCCATGGATATATATAGACATCGATCCACCAAGGTTTCGTAATATAGGCACCTTCCTCGAGCAAAAACAACCAGAGGGAAAAAGAGAATGAAAGAGAGACAGAATGAGAAAGAGATTGAGAGAGATAGATAGGGAAGGTGGGGGGTAAATTTCTGAAAAGCATGAACCGTACCTACTTACTACAGTGTCTCGAACGACGATAGTTCTCTCTCTCTCTCTCTCTCTCTCTCTCTCTCTCTCTCTCTCTCTCTCTCTCTCTCTCTTTTGAACAGTTTGCCAGATTTGTTAAACGAATGAATTGAACTTAAAACAGATAAGATCTATCTTATTCATTATTTCTAGTTAGAAAGATGAAATTGAAGTTTCTATGAGAGTATTTCTTCCTACGAGATAATATTCACATTCATAATGGTTGCCTTTATGCCGATTCTAAAAAGATTCAAGTAAATGCTTCTTCTAAGCAATACATAGTCACTACTACATTTATCTACCTTATTTTTCTTTTCTTTTTTTCTTTATTTTTTCTCTCTTTCTTTTTTCCTATTCGCTTAGGAACACACACAGACCCTTCCTCCCCCCCTCCCCTCATCTACCACCGTCACTACTGTATATGACAGACTAGTTTTCTCGGAGTATCTTCGATCGGAGAATTCATATTTCATAAGAGTTAGTACCCTTTCTACCAAAGCTACGAAGGAGACAACTACTACGACCTACCACTATGTGACTACTACGGTTGTGTGTCCGTCTAAGAAACTTCGTTATCTATATTTCAAATCATACCGAGTAAATGCATGTAGATTATTACGCGATGGGTGCACGCTGTAAAATGGACGGACAGATGCGGTTCGACGGGATTCGATCTTCCCTTATTTTTATTTTTTTATTTTTTTATACAAAGTCCTTTTTTCCAAAGAAAGGAAAAAATAAAGAGAGAGAGAGAGAGAGAGAGTATTATTATTTCTACATAAATCATTTTCTCTTGATTGATTATAGACCAACTTTCTCTCTTTATCGATCGGAAACTTTTTCCTCCTGTTTAAAGTAAAACTGAAATAAAATAGAGGGGAAAATAAAAAAATAAAAATAAGCGTGAATTTTAAAAGAAACGTTTCCTAAGCAAGCGATACGTTAAAATACGATTTGCGATATCGTTCGCGTTTAATGTGTGGAAGTGAGTTAGAGATTTCGATAAGAATTTCTGGTGTTCTCAAACAACGACATTTTTAGATCGCAACAAGTCAAATATCTGCTACCAATACTACTACTACTATTACTATTATACCACTACTACCAACTTTGAAAGATTTATAACGGGTATCCTAAGAATTAGTGTCACGTACTTACGTTTCAGATCGTATACGGATGACCCGCATAGATAGCGGACGTCCCACAAACTATGAATGCGGCTAGGCTGTATGAAGAACCGCTTACAATTTCGCTCTCTCTCTCTCTCTTTTCTTCTCTCTTTCTCTTTTTCTCTCGTATATTGCCACTGAAACGTGCAGAAAAGTAGAATTCAAAAGAAAAGAAAAAAATAAAAGGAAAAAGAAATCTAGGTAGTTTGTAATAAAGGCAAAGTATATAAATGTATGCGTATACACACGTATGATTTATGTATCCTTGATGTAAATTCTCTTATGAACAACTAGAAAATGTAATAAGACCCGAACGATTTAATGAAACGTTCCTTTGATCTCGTCAAATTACAAGGATGTTAATAATTAAGTCATATTCTTATAATTCATTGGACTTTGTAGTATCAAATATAAAGAGAAAGGGAAGAAAAAAAATATGATGCAGCCTTGAGTCCAGTTATTGCATGGAACGCCTACCGTGCATACAAATACATGTGTAGGATTAAACATTAATGTTTAACGACTAACAGAGCACATTACTTTACGATCCTGTTTTTCATTTTCAGTCAGAAGAGGCAATTACAACAACAGCAACAAATTCAGCAGCAACATCAACAGCATCAGTATCAGCATCAGTTTCCACATCCACATCAGCATCAAAATTCACATCAGCATCAAAATCAACAACAACAGCATCAACATCAACAACATCAACATGCATCGTGGCATAGAACTACTTTAGCGTCCTGACCGTTACGACCATAACCTTGACCAATGGTCGTCTTTAACCAATAGCATTCATCTTAATGCATAAAAGAGATAGGAAAATAAAAACTTTTCGCTATGTTGCTCGACTAGGAGAAGAGAAAAAAAAATTTTAACGATTTTCAACTCTAACCTAAAGCGTTAGAAACGATAGGAAAACATTGGCGTATAGGAACGATTATGTATTTATAAGAGTACTGATTATTTTAATGCAACGTCCAAACGTAGCTAAATCGATCAATAATGATTGATCAACGATCTTTGACATTGTTATTCTCAGCAGTTAATTTCTTCTTATTTTTATTTTCTTTTCTTTTTTTTTTCTTTCCTATTATTCGTTGGGACGACAGTGCAATAATATATATGCCGTGATCATTCAAAATACTTTTGTTATATTTCAAATATTTCCTCGTTACCGTTCGTTTGTTCTTTTTTGATCTAATTTTATTCGTCGTTATGATAAAAGATATTAAATATCATTTTTTCATATAAGACATATTTCATTGATTAATTAATAGTTTCAGGAATCTATGCAATAGATTCTTTCGTTACGTTCAAATAATTTACATATCGTCCTCGTTAGATTTGTTAGAGATCTGTATTTTTTTTTATATCATGTAATACGTTTACCTAAAGATTATAAAGATCGCGTATCATTTAAACGTGCAATAAATTTTCTCTCTATTATTTTCATCCCATAAATCGTCAGGGCGATAACGAAATATATCAGATTTTGATTTAATTATTATTATAATTTGCGAAAGTTGATCAAAAAACTACGAGTAAGAACGAGTCGAGTTTGCAGAATGATAAAAATAAAAAATAAAATCGATTAATAGTATAAATATTAAAATTAGTGAAAACAATTTATTAAGAGTGCGCGCCAAGTCATTGAAATAGAACGAATTAACAGTATTGAAATATTCGACAATAATTTGATTATTTAAAATCAAATATTACCATGCGAGGGTGTTCAAGCCAAAAGTGTATGTGCCTGTCGTAGTTTCATATATTTAAATCGCTGTAAATTCGACTCCGATTAATTTTCTCTAAATTAAAAATGATCCAAAACAAGAAAACAAAAAAGAAACAAAAGAGAGAGAAATATTTTATAACCTGCGTATGTTGTATATCTTATTTTTAAAAACTTATGTTATCTTAAAATAATATTTTCTAGAACACTCACATAAAAGATTTATATATCCGTCTGTATATTTCTAAAGACAAAAAAAAAATGGAAACAGAAAAAAACGAAAAAGAAGAAATCGTTAAAAAAAAAAAACAAAGAAATACAAAATACACGCTCATACGTTTAAACGCGTTAGATGCGTTTGCGTCATCCGATTATAAACGCTAAATTGCACGATATTAAATAATCGAAAAATTTGAAAACGTTTCATTTGTTTGATATAAGTATATATATGCGTATAAAAAAAAATGGGAATAGGAAAACGTAAAAAAATGTTGATTGTAAGCGTCCTATGACGAGGCTAGGTGCTATTCGATAGATTTAAAAAAAAAAAAAAAAAAACGAATCCACACAAAAAGATAAGACAAAAGTGAAGTGAAAAGACAAGCGGATGAAGCATTAATTAAAAAATCGTGTAGATAGTTTGTTTAGGTAGGTAAAATATTTTATACGATGTAACACACACATACACACAGATACAAGAAAGAAACAAGCAGCATCATGTACACACATGTACGTATTATCATTATCTAGAAAATGATAGAACGAAGTCGCACGGATACGCACGGTGCGCACGACTAAATCGTGATTGATAGAAATCATATTTACGTATCCGTATGTCCGATCGATTAACATAAAGCATAGAAACACGTGGCGTTATTATTATAATATACAGGGTGAGATAAAAGTCACTTTGCTCAGAAATTCGTTTATACAAGTAATTTGTTCGTGCAATGATGTATGAGGTTATAGCTGTACAAACGGCTAATATTTTAGCATACCTTTTTATGCTGTTATTATGACAACGGAATTGTTGTTAAATGTTTTTGCACAGGTATCACAAGATTTAGATAAGTTATAAAATAGTTGATAGAACAAAGTCACTCCAGAACTTACTATTAGGCGCCAACCCTAAGTTGAGTTTCGCCACATATATAATTAAATCAGTAATTAAACAATATGAGTTGTGTATTCAGTATACAAAAAACACCAATTTGAACAATTAATATGAACAAATGCGGAGAAATTAATACATAAAAATACGCAAATAAATAATAGATTGTTTAGAGTTTTATTTTGAGAAAAACGACTTTTATCTCATCTTTTATATACGCGCGTTCAAATACAAACAAATAGACAAACAAAAAAAAAAGGAAGAAAGAAAATCATAAAAAAATAGATAAAACATTGAATGTCTGTGTCCATTAGCCTGCAGGTAACAGGTTGCCCTCGTATATGGCATGAATGAAATTAATGCAGATGCAGCGATATGTATCCTAGACTAACACAATCCTTTAATCATATACATAAATACATCTTATTATCATATTACTGATATAGAATGCAGGAATATTTAAGTAGAAATTTCAATCATTTTCTTTTCTTATTCTTCATTTTTTATTTATTATTTTTTTTATTCCGTTTCTTTCAACTTCCTTCTCACGTAAGATTAATAGTAATTCATGTCATGGCTTCAAGTTAACTGCAATTTTGGACAAAAACTAATAATTATTAATATTATTATTATTATCATCATCCCATTTTTACTACCACGTAAACCATAAAATTTGACGTGGGATGTATAGATTTGTACTTGTTTGTTTAATTTATTTGTTAGGTAGCTGAAACATAATAAATGTTCACGAATCACGATGATGATAATGATTTGTGAATAGAAAAAGAAGCAAAAGAAATAAAAGAAAAGAAGAAAAAAAGAAGAAAGAATAAGAAAGAGAAAGAAAACTTTTAGATCAATCTTGACTGTTTAGCCTTTAGATTCTATTAGCGACGTAAGAATGATTAAAACATTATTTTGTTGATATATATATATATATTATAAACGATATTATTATTATTGATTATGAATCATGAATAATCTGTAAATATATGAGACCAATGCAGTTTCTAGCTTTTTACATGACCTTGATCGGATAGTACTCCGTATGTCCTCAACATTCCCCGAAGCCGATCTAAACAGCCTTGATGAGAAACAGGTATATAAATAACTACGTTATAATTCCATTTAATCGAGGGAAGAAAAAATGAAAAAAATTATTTTTATACAGTAGAACAAGATTAAAAAAATGTCAATGAATAAATTAAAAGTAAGTATATTCTCAACGACGCTTACTACCTTACTTTTAACACACAAAACATCACTTAGAATTCCGTCGGTCAACAATGGGCAACATTCTTTCGCTTTTTTACGTCTGACAGATCGTTCAACAAAACGTGTTAACAATTTCTAATTAACACGTTTCTAATGGTACATGTTTAAAAAAAATGAGACACAGAGAGAAAAGAAAGATCAGGCATCACTTGCAATGTAAATTTCGTATTTTCAAATAATTGCGCGTTAGTGGCGCCATCTGTCAATGCTCGCGATTGGTTCTATGAAAAATTCCGCGAAGCTACCGAACGATATATAAAATATTACACACTCCGCATTGCGTCAAGAAAACTGTAAAAGAGAAGAGACGTTTAAAATAAAGAAGAAACGTTTCGTTTAAATAATCTACGATTCAAAAACTAAAACGACGATTGACGAATATTTAAACTAAAAGAGGACTGCGTAAAAGGCGTTTTCAATGAAACGGAGAGAAATTCTAAGGTAAACTTTCTAGTGTAGGGTTTATGCTTTTCGAGAAGACTAGGGGTCACTAGCCTCTTTCGCGCAGTAAGAGAAAGAAAGAAAGAGAAAGAAAGATCGCGGGTTCCTTTTTTTCAGTCGGTACGTTGACGTACTTATAACTTACTTATTTCTTTATACAATCGTGGCGTGTGACATTGACTCTGTCAGTCAGTCAGTCAGTAAGTCAGTCAGCCAGTCAATTAGGCAATCTGTCAGACAATCAGTTGTTCGTTATTCCTCTCGACTATTGTTATTAGATTATTCGTGTTTTTTACAATTAAATAATACTCGTGATATTGATACTTTGACGTTTAATATTTAACCGTGTTTAATCGTGATTATTACAATTATTATATCATGTATTGATGAAAAGTTCAAATATCAGCTCAATTGTGATTGACATCTGAAATCTAATCGCGATTTAAATGTCAAATGTTTTTTAACATTTATTTTTCCGTATAAAATATTTTTTAACCCTTTTCATGTAATCTACATTTTCCTTCTTACCTCCCCTCACCCCCTTCCACCCACCCACTCACCTATCATCTCCTCCTTTTCTCCCCAACCTTCTCTTCTATTCCTTTACTCCGTTCTCTTTGACATTCTCTCTATCTTCGTCTCATTCAGAGAGACCAGTTTCATTGTTGTGTGTTACTTTGATTGAATTATCTTTCTTTCTCCGCTCTCTCACTCTCTCTCTCTCTCTCTCTCTCTCTCTCTCTCTCTCTCTCTCTCTCTCTCTCTTTCATAAGCAAACTCTATTTTCTGTCTCTTTCACTCTGACCATCTCTTTCTTTTTTCTCTCCTTCTCTATTTCTTTCTCTCTCTCTCTCTTTCTTTCTGTCTCTTTCCTTCTCTCAGGAAGATAAGCTTAAAAAGTGAGGTTATGTATATACGAGAGGTTCAGTAACGTCGTAGCGCGGTGATTTTCTTAACCGGCAAGAGAGAGAAATAAATGACGCAGATCTTTAATAAGTGTGCGCGAAGGATGGTGAAAATGAAGAGGATATAATCCGTTAGCGTAAATAATAAGAAAGAAAAGGAAATTTAGTTGCGATTGTAATAATTATTACGTGCCATTAATATCGGAGTCTAACTATCTAACCTTTTGATGAAGTCGATAACTCGTTGAAAAGAGAGAGAAAGAGAGAGAGAGAGAGAGAGAGAAAGACAATATGCTGTGGGATACATGAAGAAGCCCATGGAATCTTGCATGTAAGTTTCTATAATGGAGTCGTAATTGCGTTTATTTGAACTATGTTTTTTTGTGTCAAAGTATCGTTCACATATAATTCTTGGCTTTTGAACGATGACATTGATTTAGAAAAATATCGAAGATTCTTCTTATTTTGTTAAAAGCTTTTTTTAAATCATCTTTATTGATCATTCAATGCAAGCTTTGTTTTATTAAAATCTTGTAAACGTTGACCATTGTATCATTGATATTTTATCGAATAAGTATGTATGTGCATGAACGAAATATTCTTCCTAATTCAGTTGAAAAAATTATTAGGTTACTAATTTTTTTTCTTAGGAGAGAGAAGGGGATTTATTATAGGGAGATTTTGTACTTTTTATTTTCTTTTAGTTTATCATTACGCGCACGCAAGGTTATTATTTTCTTCGTCGTTAGTCTCTTTCGGAATAAAAAGGCGTTATTTATGGCAACATATAATTCTAACCTTGCTTTTTTTACTCGCGCGATAAAGTAGAGAACTCTGTATTATCAACAGAATTGAAGGAATTTTCTTTTTATATACAGACGTTATTGTTAATTATCTTTTGTTTTCATTAACAATTTATTATTACATTCTAATTGATTAAAAATGATGTTTTGTTACAGATTCAATATGATAGATATCTACCATTGAAGAGACGTAGCTGTTGACAGCTTATAGTTCCATAAAATGACCAAAGATGTCTCTACAATAATAATACAAATTATCTAGTACATTTATCAATGTACGGATTGTTTACACTATATTCGTGGAATATAATGTCATCTCAGATAGTAAAAAGAGTTTAAGTTTATTTACGTTAAAGATGGCGGAAATCGGTTCAGAGGATACTGCAAAGATTAAGAAAGTAGTAGTAGCAGAAGCAGAAGAAACTGTTAATGCGAATGTTATGTGTTTAACGAATGAAGAAACAAAGTCTAAAGAAGAGGCAAGGGAAGAAGTTTTGCTTGTAGAAAAAAAGAAAGATAATAATGACAAATCTAATTCCACTGACGCATTCCTTTCGCTTAAAAAATGCAACGAAGATGTTACCATTAACAATTCCAAAGATAATTCCTGTCCATCTCGTTCTACTGATGAAAAAACATTAAAGATTGACAATTCAACTAATGAAATTAATAATGTAAAAAAGGATGCTGAAGAAACCAAACAGAAAGAAAAAGTTCAAGAGAACAATGATTTGGAAAGTGAAAATCATAATGTAGCAATGATCTCGGAAGAAATTGAAAAATCAAATAAAGCAAAGACGGAAGCACATTCTACAAATGAGAAAGATACCATAGGCAGGGAACAACCTACGGGTCGTTTAGAATCCATAACGACTGGTACGAATGAGGAAAAAGTATTGGAACAAATAGAGATAAGGAAAGAAATTCATAAGGATAATATTAATATCGATGAAGAAACTTCACTAGAAGAAGAAAAGCAAGAGTTAAAAAAAGAATTTGTTAAAAAGAAAAAGTTGATAAACAACGATGAACAACTAGAAGTTGGAATAGTTGGTCCACCAACGGCGGTAAGCGATTTGATAAACGAGGAGGAACTTCATGGAGAATCTGCTTTATCAGCGGAGGAAAAGATACAAGATCACGTCGCGGAATGGGTTGAAAAATCTGTTGCATCGGAAGTTTTGATTACCGGCGAAACCGAAGAAGAGGAAGAAAATGAAATTGCAAGTAATTGTCGACGAAGAAGAAGGAATCTTAGAGAAAGGAGGAAAAGGAAAAAAGAAAATGAAGATCTTCCTGCAATGTCTACCAGAAAATCTCAAAAGATCGTCAGTAACATCATAAAAAGAAGTATAAAATGGTAAGTAATTCTTAATCACTTAATTATATACATTTAATAAGTATTGTGTAAATTTTCATTGAAAAATCGTAAATATTTTTGAAAAACTTTATAGAGAAAAAAGAAAAATATGAGCTATTTTCGTTTTCGTGTTAGTCAGTCAATAATATTTGAGATTTAGCTTATCTATCGATAAAGCTTGGATAAGAGACAGTATTCAGAACCGTGCAGTCAAACGGTAACGACAAAGAAACAGGAAGGGGAAAACGCAAAAATCGAAGGGGAAGAAATATTGACCGTGAGACCAACCGAGCAAGCAAGCAAGCAAGTAAGCAAGCAAACAAGCGGTTGTATCGATAACAGGATGATCATTTCTGTTATAAATCGTCTTTATTCCTATACCTGATTCTAAAAGAGATAAGGTTCATTTCTATTTTCTTATCCGTTTGTATATAATAGCTATCAACAATAAAGCTTTTATTTAAATCCTCGCAAATAATATCGGTACTTCCAAAAAACTTTAATGGAAAGCTCAAACAATTATATAAGAAATTCTGCTTGCTTAATTTATTAAGTAAAGAAGATAAATTTCATTAATTCGACATGAATTTTTTTATAATCGTTCATACGTATTTGTTCATTCCAATTGTCTATTTTCATTGGGTCTGATCAAGAATCGCGCAAATTATACCCGCATAAGAATAACGAGAGAGAGAGGGAGAGAGAGAGAGGTGGTCGTAAACGGCGGACATTTTATTTTTTCTCTAACGATACACTTCTCCTCGTCAGAGTTCTCTCCCACCACATTAAACAATGTTCTCCTATGCGTTCGTGTTCACTGCTGGTTCCGATTTACGGTTAGCTATGTATATCACTACTACTACTATACCATCACATATACTCATCGAAGCACACCACCATGAAGGATGATGTGCTTCTGGAGAAAGAAACACCCTCCTCGTGCATGGGGAATCGGAAAAGAGAAGAGGATAGTACGATGAAATAAGTATAGTTCAGTGGGTAAAGATAGGACGAGTAAAAGAAAAAAAAAATAGAAAGGGAGGGTAAATATTTCAACATTGTACCAAGAACGTGCATAGGACTTGTCAATAAATTCTGAAATAGTCTAGTATAATCCAAAGGTTTGAATGATATTTTCTGGCTGATCGATAAAAGGGGAGAGAGATATATAAAAAGTTTACATTAGAGAAACATCAAAGACCTCATAGATAACCATAGAGAAAAAGAAAGAGAGGGAGAGCTTGTCTATATCACAAAGTGAAATAGAATTCTCGAATAGGTACAAAGTATAAAGTACAAACGGATAAGGCAGATAAATTCGTGGAATTCTTAGACGCGCGTCACGCAAAGGCTATCCAGTTTCCATGGTCTCGGGCCAAGGCTGCTTTCACCCCGCAGCTTGATGAAAGTGGAGCGGCGGAGGGGCGTTAATCCCTGCGAACGGTACCATAGAAACGGTACCGGTGGGGTCGTTGCGTGCAGCCTGAGAGCTCTGCGCGCTCAGGAAGACCAACCACTTCGCTTTTTGGTACCAACTCTCTGTGTATCTATGGATGCATATGTGTGTACATGCGTGTGTATGAATGCGCGTGTACGCATGGAACACGAACAAGAAGGGCGTAGCAAGACAACGATATAATCCAGGCCCAAGGTCCCCTCCAAGAAAAGGGGAAGACCTTCTTTGTACTGTTGGAGTCCCTCGAGCGAAGGTCCATGGCCAGATGTCGGCAGGCTGACGGTCCTTACACGCATACACACACACACACACGTTACCTCCCTTTTTCTTTTTCTCCTTTTTCTTCTCCTTCTTCTTCTTCTTCTTCTTTTCCTTCTTCTTCTTCTTCTTTTCCTTCTTCTTCTTCTTCTTCGTCTTCTTCTTCTTCTTCTTCTTCTTCTTCTTCTTCTTCTTCTTCTTCTTCTTCTTCTTCTTCTTCTTCTTCTTCTTCTTCTTCGTCTTCTTCTTTTTCTTCTTCTTCTTCTTCTTCTTCTTCTTCTTCTTCTTCTTCTTCTTCTTCTTCTTCTTCTTCTTCTTCTTCTTTTTCTTCTTCTTCTTCTTCTTCTTCTTCTTCTTCTTCTTCTTCTTCTTCTTCCTCCTTTTCTTTTCCTTCTCCTATTTTTCCTCATCCCTCTCGCCCTACACCTCCACCCTTTTTTTCCTTTTCTCTCTTACCCACAAACTACTGTGGAAAAATACGTATTTACGTGCACGAAACTTCGCTTGTGTATCGAGACTATAATTCTCCACCCTTTTCGAGTTTCCTTTCCTTTTATTTTATACGACGCGCTACCGTGTTTTTTACCTTATAATGGCTTACGTTTCAAGGCTCTTAGTTTTATATTTTAATCATCTACAAGTGGATCTAATGACGATGTAGGCTGTATTTTTTATTACTTTTATTTTATAAGAATTTATTTCTATCTTATATTTCTTCTTTTAATATAATTTATATTTCTTTATTATTCCGATTAGGTTTTTTCTTCTACAATTATTTCGAATTAACATAAATAATGTAAGTAATAAGTATTTCCTAGTAACTTGGTAGTTCTTGATTTACGGATGTGATTCTCTTTGCAAAATATTTAGAAGGGACTGAGAAATAAAAATACGCATCCATTATTTGACCTGAGGAGCCTTCTTCTTCATACCTGAAAAGATTCGAACTTACGTAGCGTTTTCCAGGTTGCTAGTGTGTGTAGGAAACGAGGTCGGATCACGAATTCGATGCGTCACCTTTCAATTACTACTGCTTTTATGTTAGTTAAAGAAATCTATTTTGAAATTAGTTGTTAATCTACAAAGAGGGAGAGAGAGAGAGAGAGAGAGAGAGAGAGAGAGAGAGAGAGGTGAACTGCAGGATTCAATTTCTCATAATAGCTCATCTATCTCCGTCTTTGTCTCTCTTTCAAGATATCACACACAGATACATACACACGTATGTTCTTCTTCCGTCACTGGGTTAAATTAATAATTAGTATCGTTCCCAAAAAGAAACTACGATGTCTTTCTATACATAAATGAATATTTTTAGAATTTCGCAAATATTATTTGCCGTTGTCCAATCATCGAACGAAAAAAGAAGAAGTAGAAGTTGCATCGAAAATTGGAGAAAGGAAGAGTAGCAGCAATCTTGCTCGAACGACCTCAATTCTGACTTCATTTGGCCAATGGAAGGTTAAAAACGTGTTATATAAAATTGTTGGGAATGACCATATTGTCGTTAAAGCAAGTTTTAGTCATTCCTGTTGTACCATTGAGAAAGTCTCATATTTCGTTAGGATTTAAAAAAACTTTCCTAGTTCGTCCACATTCTTTATAACAGGAATGTCTGACTGAAGGCAACAGAGCAGAAAAAAAATCACTTTGTACAAAGTTCTTTTTGAATGGAAACAGAAAGCAATTCGAAGGGAAGATAAATCGTATACCCCTAGCTGTTGGTGGTATCCTTGTATTGTCATGGTTGCCATCATCATCATGACGACCACCGTGAAAGAGAGAAAAGGACAGATAGAGAGAGAGAGAGAGAGAGAGAGAGAGAGAGAGGAGACTCAAAGGACAAAGAATCTCTCTTTAATGGCTGCCAAATCCATACATGCATACATTTCGAAGAAGCTGACGTTTCCTTTTAGGCTTTCATCTTCGGTATCCTGGTAACGCAAGAGTGACGTCATCACGTGATCCAGGTCTCAGCCGGTTACCATCCGTTACCATCGTGCGCACCACCACTACCATTACCACCACCACCAGTACCACTACCAACTAGTAGTAATACCCACCACTCTCTTTCTCTCGAACGAACGAACGAACAAGCCTTCATGCCTTCTAACCCTCTATGTGTATCTCTGCCACCCTCTCTGACGATCCCCTTTCGCAATTCCACCGCCCTCCAACCGGACTCTGACCCCTCTTGCGCCATCACGTTTGCTGCTATAACGAGAGGAAGAAAGAGCAGGTTTCCGACGCGAAACGAGTCGATGAAATAACTATGAGACCAAAGAGAAAGAGGATGGATGATCTCTCGAAAATATCCAACTGTGTTTCTACATTTATTTATGTAATGTATGTATTGCTGTGTGTCTGTATGTGTTTTCTAGGACGAATCAAAAGATAATGTTAGCCAATTCGAGAAAATTAATAACCTAGTAATATCGATTGTTAAATAACAAAAACGAATATTCCTAGAACATCCTTCACGATATTGATCATTTTCTTATAAATAGTGAACGAAATCTTGGAAACGTTTGCGATACCACACACAGGGAAAAGAAAGGTCCAAATCGAAATTAGAAATGCGATATGGGAATACTGCCATTGGATCCAGACGTGTACGATACTAATATTAGATATCTCGAGGACGAATAACGCGTGTATTTAGTCTGGAATTGAGTTCAATCCAATATATATGTATGTATGTTTGTGTGTGCGTATGTGTTGGAGGTAGCAGGTAAAAAATTAAAAACATTAATTTTCTTCTTTGTTTGTTCTCATGTACTTGCTACATCTGATCGTAGTTAGTTACTCAAAAGACTAGCGTACCAAAAGGAAAAAAGGAAAAGAAAGTATGATTCTTTGGAGAACAATAGTCAAGAGAGAAAGAGAAAGGGAGAAAAATAGACAGTGGTAAAGCGTATAAGAGTTAGCAGGTTTTGGCAGGCCACAGCAGGCAGCGCAGGCAAAGAGAATATGGCTTGAACTTCGGTTCGGATGGCGGGTATTGATCCTAGCGAACCTAGCAGCGGGGTGGTCGGGACCCCACCTCAAGGATGAAGGGTGTCTCCCCTTCTCTCTGCCCTCTCTCTTTCAGCCAACCCGAGAGGGAGAAAGAGATGACGAGATGGTACAAACCGAGAGGGAAAGACAGACATAGAAAAAGTGAGTGAGTGAGATAAAGAGGATGAAGAAGAGGAGAAAGAAGAAGAAGAAGAAGAAGAAGAAACACGTGAGCACAGGGTGGTTGTTCCCCAAGAGAGAAAGAGGTAGAACTACAGAGAGGGTGAACTACCTAGCACTTTGTGTATCACAGGTACCATTCCTTGATTGCTGCAACAAATGCTTGAAATATCCAAATACTTTTTTTCCGACAAGAAAAATACCGGAGAACAAAGAAGAAGGTCCGTATGAAAAGCTACGGCTAAAATTGAATATTCAAGGTCATAAAGAAAAGAAGAACCAGGTAACATAAATCTGAAAGAAGCAGGTAAAAAATTGTGAAAGTAAGAAAATATTTTTTCAATGAGAAATTCTTTGTATTACATTGTCCTTGAGTTGAAGAATAGGGGCCCTAAAATTTTGGTCCCCGTGAAGAAAATTGTTTAAAAAGTATACCTGAACTCGATAAATAAACATGCAGGAATTTTTATAGAAATCAATCCAAAATTTATATTCTACCAAATAAGTGGAATTCTTCAAGGTAACATTTCTTTTCGTTTGTACCATACATATTATTCGTTCTTGGAGGGGAAAATATCGTGGTACCACCACAATCTTTTCTCCTTTTTTTTCTTTTTCTTTTATTCCTATTTTTTCTATTCTTTTATCCATCACCGATTGGTGTCAGAGTTTACTCTGTGAGGTATTGGAGCCGATAATCGAGAGCGTGACGTCATATGTTTTCTCGACACACCAACAGTCCAACATGACTCACCGACCATGTAACTAACTTCCTGCGTTGCCCTCGAATAGATAACGCTCGAAGGAACTTTGAGTTTTAGTTTGCATGCACACATATAAATAAAATACTTTTTCCACGATATTATAAGTAAATTTTTAGATAAATAGATGGATAGATAAGATAGAAGAATAGATAGGAAAAAAAAAATTCTTGCGTTTATCGGTATGATTTGAATAGAATTTGCTAAGAAAAGTACATTTTCCAAAGGTGAAAGGAAATACTCAAATGAACGAGAAGGAGTTTGTTGGAAAGGTGACGGTGTAAGCGAGAGAGGGAGAGAAAGAAAGAAAAAGAGAGCTTTCGATGAGTGAAATGGGCTTGGGTCGCAGCTGCGCATCCTCTGTCGTGTGTTCTCCAGTGGTCGGCAGTGGTCGAACGGTTGGTTGGATGGTTGCGAGTATACCGGCACCAATTTGAAGAAAGAAAGAGACCGAGAAAGACAAAGATAAAAAGGAAGAAAGAAAGAGAGAGAGAGACGGCAGCACGGCTTATTTCTCTTCTATGCCAGCTGTGGGAGAAAATGGCTATACAAACTGCTTGCCACGACGACGACGACGACGACGACAAATATAGGAGAAGAAGTTAGAAGAGAAAGAGGCATGAATCGAGGGGAAACCGTAAGAGGGAGCAAGTGAGTGAGAGAAAGAGAGAAAAAGGATAGACAGAAACAGAAGCAGTGCTTCGTCGTCGTCGTCGACGACGACGACGATGACGACGACGGCTGGTGCCGAGAGATGGAGGGACGAGAGACCACCGGAAATCGGTCTGTCCTTATTTGAGTGGCCACGTGAACCACGCAGAACGAGACCAGACTCCACGCTACTGCTGCTGATACTGCTTCTGCAGCTACTACTACTGCTTCTGCTTTTGCTTCTGCGACTACTTATTGCTGATGTGCTGTACCATGCCGTGCCGTGGTGCTACGGCAGCTTCTCAACTCTTCATGGTCTTCTACTCTTCTTCGCCTCCTTGAGACCCACGCGAGCGAAAGATGAGGATTCTCGACCAAGCCTCTGCCACACACTACCTACGCGACAAAAACTCTCTCCTTTTTTCTCTTTTTTTTTCTTCTCTCTCTCTTTCACTTTTATTGGAGAGTCTTCCACAAGAGACGATACTGCTACCCTACGTTTTGGGACGAAAGATGACGGACACGATGACTATGATGGACAATGTGTTCGTGCTCGCTTTCGTGATAAGAATATCTTTCTTTTTTTATCTTTCTTTTTTTCTTCTCTCTCTCGTTTTTTCTCTGTTCTATTCTATTTATCAGTTTATATGACTCTTTGTGTAGACGATGCAATTTTCTTTGTACCACCACCTCGTCACTCTTCAAATCAAGTTATAAAACGTACATGCATCTATTTCTTTCTCAAACACGTAGATCGATATTTTGTTCATTATTCCATTAACGAATAAATATTTGAAAGCATTATGCGATATATCGATATCATAGTAACTATTAAATGTTATTCAATAAATTGGTAAAACTTTTAAAATATCGTTCTATACAATAGCTACTATTTATACTTACTTGCTTATATTTGCGCATATATACATATATATTTCACTTTGTTAATGATGAAATATTCGTTCATCGTCAATGAAGCAATAGGAATCACGTAGAGGGCACAACGCGATACCAGACTACTAATCCCCAGTGGTTCGTAGAAGAACGTTTATTATCTACTGCGCGTGTTTTCTTTATCAAACCAAAATGGCTGCCGTGGTGAACCGAGAGTCGTTCCATTTTAATTCTACGTACTTTGGTTCGTCTGTCCTTGACGATTTCCAGTACTAAGCTGATATCGACTATGTCGATCTAGATACTGCGTAATCTAGATTTTTATTTAATTAACGATACTTAAGTATTGCGCTTGAGGTTCTTGGTATCACTTAGATAGGCGACGTCGTTAAACGATATATAATATCCTCAAGACCTTACTAGTCTCGAATCTTTGTTTTAACAAAGATCGAAGTACAATTGCATTCCTTTATGACTTAAAAGAATAATTGCTATTCTTTTCTTGTTTAAATAAATAAAATTTTATAAATATGAATTAATTTTTATATCAATAATTTATAACTAGCGACACTATTTCGATCTCAAAACTCATCAATAAGAAAAAAAAAAGTAAGGGAGCATTGATGCCTCATTTTTTCGGCAACAATCGACCTTGGCTTCTTCGTCTCGTTCTCCTTCCCTTCCCCCTCTCGTTCTTTCCCTTTTTCTCGTTCTCTTCATTCTTTCTCATTCTTTCCCTTCCCCTCCACTTTTTACCCCCTCTCTCTTTAGTCCGAGCATCGGCATCCCTTGAACAAGATATCCCCGATTCATACGGGTCCTAGATGGCATCTAATTATTTCTTCGATCGTTGAACGCCACCATCTTGTCGAGTGTTCGTGAAACGTTCGTGTTTTGTAGGGTTAAAGAAGAAACGAACGAACGAGTGAAGGATTGAACGGAAGAAAGCTTTGTGCTTGTGGAAGACCGAGTCGAAGAACGAAGGAAAAACAAAGAGAGAGAAAGAGAGAAAGAGTATGTTCGATACACGCGTGTTATGTTGGGGTGGATGAAACGGAAGACATGTAACTCGATGCTTTGTAAGAATAAGAGGAAAAAGAGGGAGATAGATAGAAGTGGAACGTAAAAGACAGGTCGACGACGACGTTGACGAAGACTACGACGACGACGACGACGACGACGACGACGACGCACAAGAGGGCTAGCTGGCTGGTTTGGTTGGCTTGGTTGGTTGGCTTGGATGGTTGGCTGGCTGGCTGGCTGGCTGGCTGACTGGCGAACCCCTGAAGGAACATAGTAACTTGCGTAGCGGTAGCGGTAGCGGTGACCTCCCTCTTTTTCCCTGTCTCTCTTGTTCGTGGCAACCCCGCGTCCCCTTCTGGCGCGTCCCCGTCATCCCTGCCGCCACGACGGGCTTTGGAGCACGATCATTGGTTCGTTGGTTTCAACGCAGACACGAGGAGGCACACGCAGCTGCCACCGGCTGGCTCTCTCGTTCCACCGCCGGACCCGATCGCCGCCCGGCTAGTAGTAGTGAGTCCGGAGGAGTAGCACCGTGCGTACGGTGCGCCAGTTCGCGCGCGTTAATTAAACCGCATCGACGATCTGTCGATCTTATTTATATTTGTTTATTTTTTTCTTTCCGTTGTTACCTTCTTCTACATCTCTTCGTATGGTATATATTTCAAATCGTTAATATCACACTCTCTCTTTCTCTCTTTTTCTAATTCTTCTCTTACGCGTCTACACCCTCTCCCTTACATCCGTTCTTTCCTGTTTCATCTCGCCATTTCGTTGATCCATACCGACAGTTTTTCTCTTGTTTTTTTAATGCCAACTGTTGTCGTCAGTACATCAATTAACGATAACGATAACGACAAATGATAACTATGACGACGATGACGACAAAGACGACAAAGACGACAAAGATGACGAAGAAGACGACGAAGTAGAAGAGTACACGAAGCGACACCTTCCGTCGACGGCGTGGACTCTACTCCGTGGTAGCACGTGTCGTTTGAGAAACGCGCTAACATATATACATTTATCATTGCATATATATATTTATATAGTTGTGTCGTGTCGCGTGTGGTAACGAGTAATCTTGCTTATGCCGGCTTCTATTTCTCCTTCTTCTTCTTATTCTGAAGCATTATTTATTTTCATATCGAACTCGTACCAAAATCGACAGTTTGCTACTTCTCAGTATTTAAAAGTTCTTGAATATTGAAGAACAACGATTGCTACCAAAAACAAGCACAAGAGAGAAGAAAGAGGATAGACAAGATAGACAAGATAAAAAAGATAAAGAAAGAAAAGAGAGACCCGAACTCTCATTTTTGGATACACTGTTTGCTCTCCCTTAGTGTTAATGTGTGTGTGTATGTGTGTGTCTCTCTGTCCCTCTTCTCTTCTTCTTTTCTCTCCATCAGCGTCATCCTCTCTTTGCGTTGTAGCGCGCGCGCTCTCTCTCTCTCTCTCTCACACTTTCTTTCTCTCTTTCTCTTTCTATCTATCTATCTTTCACACTCCGTATCTCCCTCGATCCAGCGCCCCTCTTCCGACCTTCTCCTTCTCCGTTAGTCTCTAGCCGCAGTTCGCAGGGCGTCGCACACAGGGCGGTACCGAGACCCTTTCGACCTGTCGTGGTCAACTAAATAGCACAGTTCCTTTTCAGTTGTTCGTCGTTGTCGTCATAAATATCCTCTTCCTTCGGGTTAACCAGTTTCGTTTATCTTTTTAGACAGAAGTCTTTCAAGTTTGTTCCTGTTGAAATTTCGTTGACGTTAACGGAATTTATTTAAATTTTATCCAAATTCGTTTTCGGCTGTTTTCATTAGTTTTTTTTTTTTTCCTTTAAATTTGTTCTGTGTTGTGTAACATGTGCTCCTAGGATCACAGTTCTTTTTTTTTATATATGCATATATACTACTATGATCGAAAAGTAAGCAAGTTACTTATTAAAAAAATACCTCCCAAATATTTATAATCTAAATTAATATTTTGTCCTGCTAAATAATTCATCCCCCCTCCTCACCTCGCTATAATATTCAATTTTATTCAAACGGTTTTTCGAGTCTTCGAAACAATTTTTATATTGGCTCAAAAATGATAATTCCAGTGACATCTACAATGTTATTAATATTTAATCGGCGATAATTTATTGCTAGTACAAGATTCTTGATTTTGGTAGCATTTTTTTTATATTCGTTGATATAGAAGACCTTAACAAGATTCATCTTTAATTGATTCTCTATCATCACTGAAGTTTTTATCATAGCAACTTCGATGTTTTATTTAATGTAATTTAATGCATATTCTTTGATCAACAAATTTATTCATTTAAAAAAATCGCGGACAAAATTTCTTGCACTAATGCATTAAAAGTGTTAAATTATACAGAATAAGTTTTATTGACAACGAACATATTTTTATAAGTGGCATAGAGACTTTATTGATGAAACAATAAAAAAGAAGCCTTGTTCCATATCAAAGATTATTTATATTTGCACCGTGTGCAGCAACCATAGAACACTGCAATAATTGCTAATTAATTTTTTGCTAAAAATTCAACAGCTACGAGCATCATATTTATTAGATATAAAATCGTACGATCTTATCCTGGTATCCTGGTAGTAGAGGAGGATTATTTAGAAGGGGGACGAAAATAAATTTGGATAAATAAATAAATAGATTGCATTTAATTTAATAAGTAGTCGGCTTCCTTTTTGATCGCAGTGACATATTATATACATTTTTATATATGTATAATATGTGAAAGTATATATATATATACTGTATATGTATGTATGTATATATATATATATATATATATATATATATTTGTGTGTGTGTGTGTGCGTATAGACCAAGGGAGGATATCACTAGACACGAGACGCTCCAGGGGAGCAGCACATGCGTTTACTTTCTCGTCGGACAGCGTCTCGTTACGCCCACCCACCCACGTGTTCGTGTTTTGGACGCGCGTCACTGCCGTCGCGACCTAACTGCGAGAAGCAAGCGTCGATTATAGAAACGGATGAACAGTGTGTCGCATTGAGAGACTAACGATAAGTGTGTGAGACTAGTGTGAGTAAGAGGAAAAAGAGAAGAGAATAGAAGAGAGCTGAACAGAACGCATCAGTCGTTTGTTCGCTAGGGTGCAAAGAAGAGACACGAGGGAAGAAATCAGGTGATTGGTAAAAAGAAAACTATTGAAGGACTTTTCAATTTTTCTTCCTGACACGTATTTTTAATATCGTTCTTGAAAAACAATATCCACATCATATTAGAAGATATATATATTATACATATCTGGATCGAAGTTTATGTTAGTGTGTTTTATGTGTGTGATACGTCATCTCTAATAGATCGTAAAGATTAAAAGAAGAGGTTAAGATGCCGCAGTGCGCCGTAGCAACGTGCCGCAACAGTCATCGGCGAACCCGTGGTCGTCGAATCCGTTACCATCGATTCCCCCAGATACCGGAAGTGCGTACACGATGGGTGCGCGCGTGTGGTCGCATGCCACTCGTGAACGGCCAAATACCGTTCAACATACAAACCGCTCGTGTATGCTCCCTCCACTTTACACAAGATTCCTACGAGAAGGACGTGGAGCACCAAATGCTTGGTCTTCCGGCGCGCAGTAGGCTGCGCCGTGGCGCCGTACCTACGATAAGCGTACCGGTGAACGTGCAGCCGGTCACCAAGATGCTGGTCGAGGACGCGAAGCGCTCTCTCCTCAAGGACGCGCACGCCAAATTGTTAACGGGACAGAAAGTAGCGGCTAGCGGCAGAGGTAATAACGGGGACGCTGACGCGACCGATGGTAATAAGCAGCAACAACATCAGAGGCAGCAGCAACACGACCCAACAGATAAGAGACAGCATCACCAGCAGCAACACAACCACTACCACCCCCTCTACCAAACCTACCACCATTGTACTACCAACAAGAACGGCTCCAATCATCGAGCGAGCCAAGAACAGAAGATGGCGGGCATCGATGTGCTCTTAGCGCTCGGTCTGAAACCCGCACAACGGTGAGTCACCGCATTAACGACAACACGACGATCTACCTAAATGATCTTTATTTATTTTTATTCCCCTTTCGAGACATCGACTAGACCACCTGGACCATCCACAACGATCCTAAAGGATCTCTCTTGGTCACTACTTGTTCTTCTTTTGTTTCCTTTTTTACATATTTTTTATTTGCCTATCAACTCGTAATCGATCTTAATCGATCGTTAACTTAAATATGTATATATCTAACTATATGTATTATTCTTAAGTAAGTATGTTCTCAACGTGTCCCGTATTAGATCTGATTGGTCAAGATTTGAAACTATTATATTGCAATGCAACAAAATACGTTGAATTATATGCGAATGATACTTTTTATGTATAACGTATCGTAAGTTCGCATATATGAAACACGTTATGAGGAGGCTGAGAGAAAAAAAAACTCCATGATAACCCTTATAACATACCCAGAAATAATCGAACTTTTTTTTTACGATATCTAGGTGTTATATAAAGTTTCCTCCTGTATTATGCACTTTCCATGTATATAAATGTATACAAGCATGCATATACACATATACGTGCAGAGTTACATTCTCTAACCAGTACGTTAGAGAATTCAATTTAAAGAGGTTTTTAACAGGATCGTTTTCCTCTCATTGAAAACAATTCAAACGTTTCCAAGAAAATTGTTTAATAAATAATTGAAACAATTTTTTCAAACTTCATTTTATTCGTCATCTCTCAAGATTGTAAATGTATGATAAGTGGTGAATTTTGATCGACAGATAAAAAATGATCTCCCAATTTCTTTTCTACCTAAGAATAGAATTTTCAAATGAAATATAATTAGAAAATACAGATAATAATTCTATTATAGTTTCAGAAACAACATTTTTCTTGGATAACACATAGCTCATTCTTTCATATTTATTTACTCGTGTTTTTGACAAAAAAAAGCAGTTTTTAAGTTACACACTTAGAAAGAATGAAAATGAAAGGGAACTTTACGAGTTACGCGAATGTTGTTGATCCTTTTTTCTTAGCAAACGTAGTAGGCATAAGAGAAAAAGCAAAAGAATAATAAGAAGAAGATATAAGAAAAGATTTTATACTCGTTTTGTTATTTTCTCGTTTCTCTCTATTCTTATGCCATAATTACGCGAAAACAAGTTTGACGTCAAATAACAGACAATCAACGAGTATAATATTACGTAAGGTTCGTTTCCGTTTCTCAGAATCCTTGGAAAAAGGTCTGAAACGGGCGTGTACTTTTGTCTTCTCTTTATACAGATTCCGATTAAAATGCTTTAAATATGAAATTTTACATTCCATTTGTAAGAAAGACTCGAGGTTACGCTTAATATACATTTTCTTCGATAGAAGAACTTTTTGAATTCCTTCTCCTATCATTTGAACTTCTCACTCTTATCTATTTATTTTACCTATTTGTCTTACTTCATTTCTTCAAACGAAAAACGTTAATGTCGATTTAAAAGGTATTTGCTCAATGTCTTTAAAACGACAATCATTTTGTTATCGAATGACTTTTGAGACAAATTTATCAAATTTATTTATCAGTCTTGTTTTGTAATTGTACGAAGAAAAGACTTCATTTCTGTATCCGAACGTTGAACCTTGTTTGTTTATCAAAAATGATTGTTTCTCGATATCGACAATCATTATTGTTTAATTTACCTACAAAAATAACTGTGTAGGTGTTTATTTACGTGAAAGTTTCGATCCTTTTTTTTTTTTTTTTTTTTTTTTTTTGAAATTATAATCGAGTACGATCGATCAAGTCTATCGGGGTAACAATATAAATAAAAATAAACCAATTTCAAATATAATAATCGTTGAAACAAAAGAGATCAGGACAAATGATCGATTATTTATGAAAGGGAATAAAATAGTATTTTCTATTAGTAAACGCATCACACATCGTGTTTCTTCTCGTCTCGTGAACAAAGTTGCACGCTGGATCGATGCTTTTATAAATATACTCTCTGTCCTCATATTTGTAGAATCTTTGGTACCGATATGAAATTTCACTGAGGATTAAACTACCTAGCCAATGTTCCTATTTTTAAAATATTATTAATCTCTTAGGTTGGAAAATTGAATCATCTCGTCATGACGAAGAGATTACGATCGAAAAAAAAAGTATTGGCACAGGTTACACTGAATTTTCTTCTAACATCCTAAATTTCTTACTTTCATTTAACTGTAAAATATATTTCTAAAGTATAAAATTTACTTTTATTGATTTACATTACTTTAAACAAAATAATAATATTACACACTACTTTAGATTCGATAAATATTTAAAGAAAAATAAATATGTGTATGTATGTATGTGAAGTATCATCTCGTCTGTATATTAAAATGAACAAATTTGATCGAAGGATATATGAAGAATTATAGAAAAATGTAGACCATGCCAATGGTTGAGAGTTTGGCACCGTATAGAATGTAATTGATAAAATGGTTGACAAGTTGAAGAAAACAATCGGTAGAATCGAAGAACACGAGGCGACCATCTTTGGCTCACAAACAGCAATCACCAGGGTCGACTCCGTGACGGCGATTTGACCTACGTATGACCTCGGGCCGAGAATCGACCGTCCTCCTTTCGTCATTCCACCTCGTTATAAAACCGTCGTTTCATGTAGAACGCGCGACGTTGCATCGCCTCGATAAAGGTTGCTCTCGCAGGACCCCAGACCAACTTTTCTCTTCGATATCTTTTCGACTTACTATCAAACGTCCTTGAGTTTTTCCAGTTTCTCTCTCTCTCTCTTTTTCTGTTTCATTCGCTTTCTTGATCTATCCTAAGAATCACACACAAATCTTTTAAGAAAAACTCTACCATTGGAGGTAACGTCCTGTTCAACTTCCTTTTATATTTTTCACCCAATTATTTTTGTTGTCATTTTCGTTTTATCTCTCCTTCATGCCCTCATTACACTCGAATACTTGAAAAAATAAAAAAAAGAAGAAAATGTGTCTCCTTATAATTTTATGAGTAATGAAAAAATATTAACGATCGCGTTGAATCATTCAAGAAAACACACTCACGTAATCTCCATTAGAAAATGAATATACATTTTTTATTTGTAAATGTTTCATAATTCTGTTCTATTTGTACTGCGTTCAGACCTGATGTCTGAAATATTTCCTTTTGTACTCATTAGAGGGATATCCACTATATGTGGAATGAAAATGCATTTATCATTTAACATATCATCGTATGCACGTGGAACAAAGAAAAGAAAGGAAAAAAATAGGAAGAAAAAGAGAGAATAAACCAACCGATCGGTACTCTTCGTGCATCCTCGTGCAACGTGGTGTCGCATTCGTGCTTCAAACTACGAAGTAATCTGGTCTGACCTTCGGAGTGGTTCACCAACGTTCCAAGATGGCCTTGGTGAACAGAAACGTCACGGAAAACTACTTGCTGTATTTTCCAACGTTCGAATAACCTCCTTTTTACCTCTTTTTACCTTCTTGCCACGATCGAAAGACCTCCAAATGGAAAATATCAACGTTCGATCTTTTATCGTTAAATGAACAAAATTGTTACGTAAGATGTCGTTTTTCTTTTATGCAAATTTTTAGTTTATTTCAAATTTCATTTTATTTCTTTTTAGATTTTTTCTTCAAGAGAGTCTTCTCTTTCTCTCTCTCTTTGCCTTTCTCTCTTTTTTTCTTCGTTTCTTCATTACGTTCGATACGATAGTTACTAATCAAGGTCGATTAACTTTATTGATACAAAGATAGGATTTCGTAGCGTTATCGACTATTGTTTGACTCTTCTGAGAACTTTGGACTTCTTTAGATCTAGCTTAACCTAATTCAAAATCGAAACCATGCAGCGATTTTAAAGAATGTGTGTCCTCTCTATGGTCAAGGATGAAGGTAATGAGCACGTTCTTGGTACGTTCTTCTCTCTCTTTCTCTTTCTTTTTATTACACCCTAAATCCCAAGATTGAGTCTTTTTTATTCTATAATATAAAATTATTTGCATTTTATATCACATTCGATAGTTCTTCCTCGATAATATATCTCTTTTGAGGAAGATTTCGTATTATCAAGCTTCGAGAGATAAAAAGTAACAACAACAAAAAAATAAAATGATTAAGATGAGAAATTTCGAGACATTGTTGAGGCACTGAACAAATCGAAAAATTTTCGAACGAACAAGCCATATGGCAACGATACCATTGCGGAACGCATCGGTTATCGCTGACTACGTAGCAGCAGTCATAAACGATCGCCATGAGAAAAGAGAATTCGAGGTCGCGAGATAGACCAAGATAAATATTTTGCCGCATCGACAAAAAGTGTCGGTGTTTAGCACGAAGGAATTATTTTCGTATCGTCGAAATAATACCCCGGTTGGTTGTATATTCACCAAGGCCAACAGATAGTTCTTGCATGGTATCAGCTATGTTTTTTTTACTTTGATGCTGCCAATACGCAGCGGTTGGTAAGTACCTAAGTAATTTCTACGAGAAAATCAAGGTCCTATGTAATATATTTTACGCGTCAAATAATTTCAACTATAATTTACTTTTAATGAAATAAATATTTTAACCGCACGAAAGTAATTGACATTTTACAATAATTGTCGTATTAGCAATGCACGTTTTAATGTGAAAATTTCTGATATAAAAGGAAAAGAACTCAAAAAAAAAGAAATATGGCGGTTTCGTTTAATTTAAGTTCTAATCTTTTTTTTACAATACACGTGCAGGTTGCATTATTGTTCTCTCTGTATAGTTTAGATTAACTTGGAAAGGTAGTAATAGAATAACTCTCGCACATTCGTACGGTTCATCGGCTCTCTCGGCTCGAGTCTTCGTCCTTGAAGCTCAGGGACGCCACGAACGGGCGCGTCCGCTCCTACGATCGTCCGCGAATTAGGTCGAGAGAGGAGAGAGCGTGAGACGACGTTATAGTAGCAGTACAGAACTCTCTTTCGCTCATAACCATTCTATGTAAATAATAATAGCGCTATTTTAATATCACCAAAGGTTTTATTTTTTTTCTTTTTGTTTTGTTTTGTTTTGTTTTCGTTTATCGCAGTCAACCTATTGATGACAACCGGCATTATTACGCCGATTCTTGGTAACTTCGATCGAACGGTCGCCATTTTGGTCCGAACTTTTCCTTCCCGTTTTATCGATAACGGATGAAAACTTCGAATAAACTATAACTTTTATAAAAAGAGAAACAACATTTTGTTGTTTTCTTAATTGAACGATCTTTGTTTTTGTTTTTTTGTTTTTTTTTCCCCCCAACATTTATGTAATTGAAAACTCTCGAAATAGCCAAGAAGAAGTTACTTTTAAAAGCGACAACTTTTCTCTACGTTGTCGTACTTGTTTCCGTTCTTCATGAGGGTTTGCACGTATTATGTAACAACCGCGAGAAGTGCACCCCAAGAGTCGGTCAAATATATCGGGGTCAAACACTTTCACTGAACTTTTAGTGATATCTTTGATACTTACGAATGTAACAGTTTCCATCATCGTCGAGTGCCAAGATCGTTTTCGAGCGAGTGAGTACAACTTGCCGAGTTTAATATGGCGAACACTCGGCGTTATTCTTACCCCTGACGAATTATTGTTCTACGTCATTTTCGTTTACACAATTTTTCTCACTATATTCTAGATCCACGAATAATGATAATAAATTGATACCATAGAAGAAAATATTTCTTCGCGAACTTATCCTTCTACCCCTACAAGGATTTAGAAAATAAAAAAGAAACGTCTTAGAGATAACAATTATTAGGAAAAATATAGAAGAAAAAGTGTATAATCGATTGTAAATAAATTTGACAACCCCGGTAATAATATCTTTCCTCCTGGCCGGCCACCTTGACCCCATGTCGAGATGACAAAACTCGAAGAGGACGACGACAGCGGTGGCCAACGGTGGCAGCGGTAACGGCGGTGGCGAGAGGGTGAAAGAGAAATAACGAAGGAGATGTAAAAGAAAAAGAAGAAGAGGAGGAGGAGGAGGAGGAGGTGGAGGTGGAAAAGGCGAGGGCGAAGCAGTAGGAGGAGGAAGGTGAATAGAAGTGGAAGGAGATGGTGAAGAAGGAGAAGGACGAGCGCACACTCTCGTACGTTTGGTCGTTCGTTCGTTGGTTCGTTGGTTGGTTCGTTGGTTGTTTGGTTGGTTGGTTCGTTGGTTGTTTGGTTGGTTGGTTCGTTCGTCGCGAAGTAGGACGCCGCTGCAAGGTCCCCTGGCAAGCGCTTAACCTAGCCCAAACTAGCAACGGACACAATGAAGACGCGAGTGCGCTAGTGTGCGTCATTAGCCTCTTTCCTCCCTCGCTAAACGTATGAACGTCGTCTTCGTCGTCTCTTCAGCTTATAGACGTCTTCTTTCGACATTAGTCTCTTGTTATACGCAAACAAAAATCGTGGCAACTCTGCTTGCTTGCTTACTTATTCCAAATCGTCCGGGTTCGTTACTCGATGCCGGTTATAATACTAAAAGTTTAAACGCAACAACAATGATAAAAACGTGAGAGGGCAACGATAAGTCACGGTAGGGGTTACGTGTAAAAAAGTGTTAACTTTTTATACTTTCTTTTGGAACGTGTTTCTTTTTGAAAACGAAAATAAAGAAGAAAAAGAAGAATAAGACGAATAAAAAAAAAAGAAAAAGAAATAGAAGAAGAAGATAAGGCGTCGGCGCACCTTGGCGCGTTTTCACGACAGTGGCGCTGCCTAGAGGGAAGCTCGCGTGTCCGCGACCTTTCATGACCTTTCCTCTCGTGCACTCTACCTGCCCCGCTACTAGTGTACCTACCGTCCGCTAATTCTCTCTCGGAAGAGAATCAGCACGACTCGCACTCTCAACCGGCTGTTCGGCTACGATCCGCGATCGGCTACGATCGACAGCCTCCGTTAGAGTTCGACCGAGAAAGGAGAGAAGATTGTGGTGGGAGGAGTCGGAGGGGTTGGGTGGTGGTGGTGGTTAACTGAGTGACTGTGTGACTGAAGGAGAGAAAAAAAGATCCTAACTGATGGTGAGGAAGAGGAGGAGAAGGTGGAAGAGGAGAAATTGAGGAGGAGGTGAGGAGAGGAGAGCAACCGGAACGGTGAAAAGTGCAAGTAGAAGAGGAGTGTGGTGACGCCGACGCCACTGTATGTGCGCGTGCTACCGAGCTCTGCCGATGCCGCTTCGGTTCTTCACCCTCTTACGCGAGTTTGCGTTTCCATTTGCGTTCGATGCTCTCTTTCTTGAATAATCTCAAACTATTCTTCCTACTTCTTCCGTGAACTACTTACTTCTTGGATCAAGACAAAGTTAAAAACGATCTAAACAAAAAAAGACTGCCAAAGTGAGAGAAGAATGTAGAAGTCTTGAAAGTACGTAATACTTTTTTGGTTTCCTTCAATCCTTAGTGTGCTGTGATCGTGTACGGTGAAAACAAATATCTTTATTTTTTATTTCCTATTAGTTAAAGTGATATTTATAGAGGTAAGAATTGGAGTAATTGGAAATATTGACTGTTTGTACTTTCTCATACAACTAGTGATGAAGTTTTCTATTTCATGCTTTTAATATCTGTCCCATTGTAGTAAAAGGGGGAAGAAAATCGTATACATTATTACAGTGTGTTCATTAATCTTCATGATTTCAATGATTATGAGAAATAAGGAAAAATGATGTTTAGCATGCTCTTAATCCTTTAACCGTACCGTGTCTTCACTTGCGTGGCCTCAACTATTCACTCACTCGATCGATCTTAATCCTATCGACCATCTCCTTCCATCCTACACGTAGTGGAAAAAGCAACGACTTGTTGGAAGTACGCCCACTGTTGAAACCATCTCTGTTGCACTGCTCCAGATACTTCTTCAATATTTTTCTATATCTTTTTTTTCATTTGCTGTTGTTAATTATTCTGTACCTTTAGTCAAAACAATCGTAGCGTTTGTCCAATTGTTTGATAATTCTTATAAATTGTATTCGCTTATAAATATTATTTTAATTGCAAAATTGACGACTACGACACACAAGTAAATAAAATAATAAAGTAGTTAATAACGTTTGTGCAGAACGTAAATCGAAATAGTTTGGCGTCAGTCCGCGTTGCTTTCGCTTTCTCCAGCACTTTCGCTATCGTTCCCTCGCAAAGCACTGTTATCCCGCCACCGTTGGCTGCCACTGTTGTACCGTTCCAATTTAATCGCGAAAGTGGTAATCATTTCTACTATTGCACGATCCTTTTCTTTGCGGAAATGAAACTTGCACGCGGGATGGATAAATTAACAATTCGATCTGTTTTTACAATACCAAACCTTTTTTTAAAATGCACACATGAAAAAGACAAATAATTAATGAGTCTGAAACTAGGAAAAGGCAAAGAAATATCTGATTGAAATTACGTTAATTGTTTTTTATGTAAAAAGCTTATTACATATTTGAAATTATAGTTTATTATATTCTTTTTTAATGAACTCTTTTTTTTTCATCAAAGAAAAAATAAGAGCTAATTGACGTGTCATTTATATAAATGTTATCAAATGTTCTTGCACGTATTCACCTACACATACACAAACATAGAGCATCGATTAAAACTAGAATCGGTTTTTCGATTGTGTTTCATGCAAGTGTGGATTTAACAACGACGAGCGTGAAAGTGATTCGACTGTTCGTACACGCTAACCACCTGTTACCTACCTTCGGAAAAAGAAACGATAACGATGATGACGACACTAGGTCACCGTGTCTCTTTCTTTAAATATCGCCATTTTAATATCTATTGACAAATTATATGTATATTGCAAAGTATGATTAGACAATATTACTATTAAATAGTAGAAAAAATCCTATTTCCTCTCTGTCATATGTATAACAAATTAGGCTCTATAAACAGATTCTAAAATCACGGCAATTTAAATTTAAAAAAAAAACATGAATCATAAGTGTGTTCATAAAAATCGTTCGAATGTATTTTTGGAGATTTAATGAAGGATTTTTCGAAAGAAAGAATAAGAAGGGAAAGATTATTAGATTGGCAAGGATCAAATTAGCTTAGTAGATGCAATGCAGAGGGAGGAGAATCGCACGGCTTTTCAGAATTGGTACCGCGAAACCTATATCCGCGTCTATAAAGTGCAGTGAACGCAAGGGAGTGCAACGAACTCGTCTCTCTCCCTCCTACTATTTCTTTCTCACTCTCTCATAGAGCGATACCCCTTCTCTTACAACCCAACTCCCACTCCTTAATCTTCTCCTACCTCACCCACTATTCAGCCCTCTTCTAGAGCCACACGTTGCGCCTGTCTCTTTTCGTCCACTATCAAATGCGCCGCTTTTACTCTTCCACGCTCGAGTAATGATGTTCAAAGTCGTTGCTCCTTACCCAACTAACTTAAACGACTACTTTTCCTTTTCTTCTATTTCTACGTTAAACTACGTTAAATTTTCTCGACTCTTTTACAACGTCAATAAATCAGTGTATGTTTATAAAATTTAAACAAATATTCAATAGAAAATTATCTTGTTAGTTAATCAATGAAATCAGATATGATAAATATTTATGCGTCATAAATAAACAAGCATACATTTTAACATCGCTTTAAATAAATAAAGGGAAAGAATTAAAGTTATAAAATAAATGTATGTTTTTAACACCCCTTAATTCTTTTAATTTTTCGCGTTTTGCGAGATCTTCAATGGCGCTTGGTACTTCTGTACAACCCCTACGATATGCGTATCCATTTAATATGATCTTGTATATCGAAAATATTAGAAGAGAATTTATTCGTATCTTTTCTAAAAAAGATAATATGCACGAATGTAAAATGATTGAAAATTAAATTGATGATTTAATAAAAGTTTAAATATTAAACTAACTGATTTGAATTTTGTGCGGTAAAGTGATTAATTTACAATGTTGATCAAATTCTGTTTAAAAATACATCTAATGATCTTCCAAGTTTATATTAAAAACATAGCAAAAATGATTCTAACTATAAAAAAAATAGTTAAAATTATCTATAAAAATATTCTTTGATCTAAATTAGCTATTCATAATTAATAATCTATTTTACGAACTTGTTGTTATAGTTTGAACAAGATGCACGCAATGGAAGGTTCCGGTGGAAACGGGAAGAGGGTGGATGCTGCTGAAAAGACGAGAGAGGAGGATTCCTCGAGAACTTCGCCGAAAGTTCCACAAAATCAACAAAATGGTGCAGCACTTCCGGAAGAAGCTGCAGCCACCGCAGATCGTTTACGATCCTCGTTGATAAAGAAGGAGCCTTTAGGCGACTCGGAATTGGTTGAAACAAATACGAAAAAAGCTTTACCCTCATCGGATGGTTCTCAACAAAAGGAACGTACACCAACGCGTTCTCTTAAATCTGATTTAGTGGAAAACTTAGGAAAAAAGCGTAGATCATTGGAAAGACAGTTGCCATCTAATGGAAATGCCACAACTAAAAAGTTTTGTCTAGAAAGACGAGCACAATATACCTCCTTGGAGGTTGATTGTGAAAAACTTAGCCCCGATGAACTCGCCGCGAAAGCTAAAGAGTTACTCGACGAAGTTAAGGTATTTATTTATTTTTTTATCATGGAAAAATTATGAAAATAAAGAAAGAGATATATGATTGTATAATTGTCTAAAATGATACGCTCATTGTTTAATTTTTAGACCCTTGATAAGCTAGCCCATAGCAAAGAATTGGAATGGAATGAGATATTAGAAATGAGAAAGATGAAAGAATTAGATTACCTGAGAATTGAAAGGAAGAGACAGGTTTTAGTATTTATGGAAGGAAACCGACCATTGGGAGAATCATTACCGCCTGCGAATCTATCTTTGGGACAAGAATGGGAGAGCAGTGATAGCACGACGCCCGTGTCTAAAGAAAAGTGTTCTTTCGAATCGAAAGAAGATGTTATGCCCGAAGAAAGCTCACAAGATTTACCGACATTTAAGAAAGAAAAGAGTTCAAAAGCATCGTCCCATAGACAAGTGACGCCACCTAAACAAACTGGTGAAAATGGTCGAAAACAAATGGAAGCAATGAGTCCTGAAAATAGACAAATTGGAGAAGGTCGTCAAGGCACGATCATTGATGTTAGATCCATCATCGCTGATCACAAGCTAAGACATCCAGAATATGTTCCACGAAGGTAATTATTTTATATTTGCATAAATTCAATGAAAACAAATGTTCTCATCGTTGATTAATAGTACCGTCTGATGTAAGTTGATTAATAGTACCGTCATATCTATAATCTATACATATGCAAGTATATCGTTGTATCAATACATAACACTTCACTATCAGGGGTCGGAGAATGAGGAATTCGGTGAATGTCGGTTTAAGCGCGGGTGGAGCTATGGTCGAAACTGGGCACAATGTAGACTCGCGACCATCTAGTACAGATTCCTGTAAAAGCAATTCGAATACCAATGATCCTAATAATTCCATGAACTACAGAGACGTACTCTTTCAATTTGCAAAGATGAGCCAGCAACAAGGTAAATAAAGATTCATAAACAGTATACACATGCATATATTTAATATCACATTAGTGTCATTATTGTCAAGAAAATGTGGATCACGCGAAAGAAAATGTTCGAATAAATTAAAATTGTTTAGGGGAACCGGTGAAAACACCTCAAAATTATCCAGATGTAACTTTGCATCCTGTAGCGCCATCAGCGACTTCACAAACTATGCAAACTCAGTCAACTGGTTCATTGCTTCATGGAATTCTGACTAAATCGCAATCTCCTAGACCAACCACATTTTCGCCCACTTTAGCCAGATTACTCACAGCTCCTGAAAGGGAAAGGAACATTCCTACTGTTTCTTTGCCACAGCAAAGTACTGGAACCCACCTTTTGCAGCCGTATCAAGGCTCTACTCCGGTTTCTATCAGCGATCTCCTGTCTTCTTCCAAGGTTTGTAATATCCTTGAGTGTTTTGTATCGTCATAAAATTAAAAAAAAAAAAAGAAAAAAAACAAACGACAATGAATAAATAATCTATGAATACAAATTACAGGCAAGGACAGAAATAACTATTACGCCAGTCGTAAATACAGCAATGCAATCTCATTCTAATAATTTAATTCACGTGGTAAGAAAAAGGATTTTATCTCTATGTTAATTATGTTTTCTATCGATTTAACAATATCAATCTATTAATATGAAATCGTTTTAACAGGAGGATGTAGAGGAAGAGGCTGCTGTCATAGAGGACAGAGAAACCCGAATTTCTTCGGGTGGAAGGGATAATAGAGACGATAATGCACCACGTTGTCAAGGTTGTCATGAATGTGCTGCACAGTTCGTATGCGCCGGCTGTGGTAATCAGTGGTATTGCAGCCGTGAATGTCAAGTATGAAAATATACATTTTATCTTTGTTTTTTACTTCCAAACAAATTTTGCAAATTATAATACATTTGCATATTTTTTATATCAAGATACATTTCATTTATTTGCAATATTCTTTATAGGTTGCGGCATGGGATGAGCACTCTGAGTTGTGTACCGGTTAAAATAGACGAGTTTAAATACCTTACTGGAATAATCAACTACTACTTGAGTACATACAAGTAAAACAAAAACCTACATAATTAAAAACGAATCTAGTCAAGAAACGAGGAATGAAAAAGAGAGAGAGAGAGAGAGAGAAAGAGAGAAAACTTGATTCTTAAACGAGCAAGATTATGGAAGAAATGTTATAAAAATAATGTATATTTTTAAGAGTGTCTCTAAATATGTTTAATCTGTAAAAATACAAGTATAATTTTAATTTTCAAGATCGAACGAACGATTGCCAAATTTCATGTGTCATGCTATAAATTTATGATGGATTGTAGCATAAAGAAAAGTCGTAAACGTATTTAGAAATAACAAAGATCGAAATGTAAGGGTCGTTGCTTTACTATAAACTTTGCATTGCCTTTGATTTAATATTGGAATTATCAAAATTCGATTTTTCATAAGCAAACATATGAAGCAAAAAAACCAAGAACAATGCTACTGCTCGATCGAAACTTCAAGCATTTAAAACGATATGTCATTAAAGAAGATAATCGCATTCAAGGGAACGATTTAACATATAACGTTACTTATTACGTTAACATTCACTTCAAATATTACTTTTTATGAAACAGATTTCATCAATAACCGCAAAACTATAATTAATTGATATCCTGACAAATAAATTTATTAATTCGGTCCATTAAAAAACTAGTAGTTTCCTAATTTATACCAATTTACTGTTTACGCTAATCCAGACAGAATTTTCAAAAATAGTGTCAAGAAATTCTAATGAAAAACATACGCAGAAGAATTATACATATTTGTTTATAAACAGATCTAAAAAATAAAGCAAACGGGAGGAGGAGAGAGAGAAAGAGAAAAAGACCGAAAGCGAGCGAGCGAGCACAAAAAAGAAAAAGTGTAGCTTACGATATAATATTGTATATAATTTTATACAAGTTACCAAGTGATCGTTCAAACTCGAATTTTAAAAGATCAATTAAAATAAACGTGTGCCATGTGTCAAATTCTTTTAACCTGGGCGGCTTTACATGTTGGTACGATTCAATGTATGGACTTCTAATCGAAAATGTTTTTATAATTTTATTGCGTTCCTTATTTTAATATGGATATAATAATATCCATGTTATTATTATTAATATTAATATTATTATTGTTATTATTATTATTATTATTATTATTATTATTATTATTATTATTTTCTTTTTTTTCTTTCTTAAGTAGATATTGAAAAAAAATTACATTTTCGCATCTAATATATTTAAAAAAAAAATAAGGAATTTGTTCTTGACCGTATCCTTTAATTCCTTCGAAAGTGTACAGGTATGCGCGTATCACCAACACCATATTTTATACCACATTTGTTACCATATAACACAAATTTAGATTTAATAGATCTTTAGCTTTAGCGCTTAGATTTAAGACTTTTGTAATTAAGTTGGAAACATATTGAAATATCTTGCGTTGTCTTTTTTCTTTTCTTTTTGTTCTTTCTTTTTTTTTAACTAGCATGTTACCCGACGATGATGGTCCCAGACAATGTATAGCCCAAAGTTCCTACAGGTACACAACATTATACATATATTTTTCCCAATTACAAAGCAAACCAAAATAAAGTTTTTAATCGTAAAAAATTTACTTATATGTGTATGTATCTTACCCTATCTTCTCATCATAAGTAGACATTTTATACATATAAAATAATATATATATATATATATATATATATATATATATATATATATATATATATATATATATATATACATAAATAAAACTGAATAATAAATTAATCATTGTCGTCTATTTCTCGTTAAATTTCATCATAGTAGTTAAAAATACTATTCGCGTTTGTGTTTAAAATATTTCATAAAATTGGCGCGAAATTGAAATCATACGATTAATTCGTTTATCGAAGAACTTCAAGTCTTTTCCTACAGAGGGTAGTTAAATCGATGCAAGGAAAATATTTCTATAATTGGCATTTTAAAAATCGTTCCATGCAGTGATCCCATTCGTACGATAATTTGAAGCCTTGTACGATCCAAAATTCAGCATGTACGATCCAATTAGGAATTTCAAAAACTTGATGACCTTTTTTTTTTTAGTCATCAAATTCTGCAAACGGGTATTGTGATTTGAAATCTTGAGAACCACCACCGTACGATCTGTGTACGATCGAGGCTTTCTCCCTGCCGTACGTCGTTTTTACCGTTTTTACGATAGGGTTTTGAACTTGAAGACTAAAAAAGGTCATCAATTTTTTTTTATGATTTGGTGGTCTCCCGGTGGACTTATCGAACCGCCGATTAGACTCACGTAATTATCAACGTTTGCTACCTAAAAATAAAAAATAAAAAACTTTTTGAACAAGTTGGAACTTGCACTCTTTTTCCAGATTTTGAAAATTTCATCCGACAAATCAATCCAACGATAATTTTCCCGTGTGTACGATAATTTTTCGCCCCTGTGTCGATCAGACGAACTAAAGTCTCTGGGATCACTGGTTCCATGAAACAGTTGTACTGTTTTCATCCGCGTAAATAAAAGTTTAATGATAAAAATTATTATATTTTTATCAAAGATATATATTTTGCCGATATAATGTTAATTCATTTAATCTTTTTCTTTGGAACGGTGTTTTCATCTGTATTTATAAATGCTTTAAGTAAATTTTTATTTACATATTTATTGTTTGTTTATAAATAATAATAAACATATAATTTCAGGTACAAAAGAATTAGTAATTATAATCTTAAGTCAAGATGAGGGTGATCATTACCTTATGGCTAATGTTTTACAACAAAATATAGAGGACCAAGCCGCCAATATAAGTTCCGTAAGTATTTTTCATTTTTATAAATTACATGAGATATATAAAATAATAAATAATATATATTTTTTATTAGGAAGCACCACGTATCGATCAAACTAATCGGATAAATATGAAAGGATCATGGACAATCATACCGATATTACATTATTTAGATTTCACTTATCCAAACACAAAGTGGTTTTTCTTCTGTATAGAAGATATAGTTATTGATTTAAGTAAATTGCTAACTGTATTGTCTTCCTTTAATTCTAGCCAGGTGATGTAATATTTTCTTAAGTATTAAAATTATTAACTTATTTAATATTTATTTAATGCATTGAATACTATGTCCATTTTTACAGATTGGCCTTAGACTTTCAAGAAAAGGAGCTTAATGCTTAATGTATTAACATTTATTTGTATTGTAGGAATTATTTATTGGGCATGCTTTGTATGATGATAAACCTACTATCATTCATCATTTTGCTAGACAGAAAAAATTTAAATATCCCCATTTTGGTACCGGATTTGCATTGACTTCCAATCTCTTAAAAAGGTTTTTTTTCTTTGTTTTAACAAATACAAAGTACAAAATTTGTATTATACAAAATTACATAATTTTTTTGTATGTATTTGTTTCAGAATTTCAGAGTCTGTAAGATTACAACCTACTAATGATTTTTCTATTGATCCTGCTTACGAATTAGCAGATTATATTTTTAAAAGCCAAAAGCCTGTTAAATTAACTCACGTACCTGAACTATGCGTTGTTGCTACCAACTCTTGTGCGACATACCCCAGAGTCTTTCATCCACGTGTAAGTTGAAAAATAATATTTATACAAATAAATTCAATATATTTAAATGTAATTATAATTTCAGAGAAAAGAAATTTCTTTAAAAAATATATATTTCGCTGTAAAAACTTGTTCCATGTATCACAATAACAGAATCCCCATTATTAAAAAGACATGGGCAAAACATGCTGTAAATATAGGATATTTCAGTGATCAATCGGGTAAAATTTAATTTATTATTCGTTTCAATATAATTTGTTTATTTTAATCATAGGTATAGAAATATAGAATAAACAATATTTTCTCAATATAGATAGTAACTTACCAGAAGCATTTGTTGTAACAAATACTACAAAAGGACACTGTGCTAAGACTTATGATATTTTACAAAAAGTTATTAAAATATTGGAAAGTAAAAATATTGATTGGTTAATCATAAGCGATGACGATACTCTTTTCAGGTATATTACAATAATATATACCACATCACTTTTATCGTTGACTAATGAATTTTTATAATTATGAAAAACAGTGTGGCACGATTAATGAGTTTATTAAAAAATTATTTTCCCAAACATTCAATTGCTATTGGTGAACGTTATGGTTATCACGTATCAGAACCATATGGATATGATTATTTAACTGGTGGTGCTGGTATTATTCTATCTACGCCTCTTATTTATCAAATATTAGATGTTTGTAAATGTCCATCAGCGAGTACACCGGATGATATGTTTCTTTTTGGCATATGTTTAGAAAATTTGAGAATAAAGCCTACTCATTCTTATTTGTTACACCAGGTATTTGCAGTTTTTAAGATAATCTATATAATATTAAAACTTAAGAAATATTTTTTTTTATAATTAATTACATATTTTATATAATTTAGGCTCGTCCTGTGGACTATGCTACTGCTTATCTCGCTTCGCAAGAACCAATATCCTTTCATAAATTCTGGGAAATTGATCCTATAAAAGTATATAATCAATGGTTCTACGATGCAGATAGTTCACTTACCAAAAAACGTACCGAATTATAATACTGATATGCAATAAGAATTCTTTGATCTCAGATAAAGATCAATGATAAAACTATTTTATTTATATAAGAAATTTTGTTATATAATATTATTTTGTATAGAATGTAATAAAATAAATATTTTAAAAAATAAGCAATTAACATTTTTAAATTTTTTATTAACATATATTTATAATACCAATGTTTTTATACCTATACCATGATTAAAAAAAAATATATATATATATATATATATGTCCATCTATAAAATGTATACATGCAACTGATGCATATTTTATAGATTGATCAAAACTCTATGGGTATTTTTTATAAATTGGCCGGGCAATATATAAAAATGAATTATATCAAAAAGTTTTTTTATCATAATTTTGATCGTATTATTTCTTCCCACCATATAGGACGTTCTAAATTCGCCTTATCTTCAAAAATCTTCTCTTGGATATGTTTATATACCTGTTGATATTTTTACATTATTAAATAACAAATTTTAAAGATATTTAATAAATGAGTTGTATTAATTAGTTGATAATAAACATACATTTCCATCAGCCATTCCTAGGGGTGAATTAATAATATAATCAGGTGGTGCTAATACATCAACTAAAGCCACAGCATCTACCAATAAATCTTTACATAACATTATAATTCCTTGTCGTAATTTATCATCCATGTGACTCTCAACTGATGCATAACCACCAGCATACAAATCCACTAATCTTTTTTCCAAAATCGTACAACCAAATAATGAACACAACTTTCTGAGTACCTCATATTCTTCCTTTCTCCACTTTGATTCTTTTATGCATTCGACAAAAGTTTTTAATAAAACGTACTACGAAAATTATATTAAAAATAATTAGAACAGAATTAGGATATATTATAAAATGAAAATAAAAATAATTTCTTACTTCTCCATATACAAGAGATAATGTTTTCGCAAAAAATAATTGTGAATTGTTCCGCACCATAAAATCGGTACACCCGTTTTCTTTGAGATTTTGTACGTGTTTATATGTTTTTTTTAAATAATAACATACCAACCATTTGAATGAAAATAATAAATCTGAAATAAAATTGATGCATTTTGTTATAACAAGAATCAAATGATAACTTGATCAATTTATAAAACAACTATTAGTATACTTTCAAGGTTCATCGTTTCTTCAATTGTCTTGCAATTAAATTTTTGTTTTAGGATATTTTTACTATCTTGTAAGAAATCTATTGTTCCAAGCGGAGATGAAATAGTTTGTCCATTCAAAATACAAGACCATTGATTTAATAACCAGTTACTCGATTGTTGAATGAGTATATTATTTTCACCTTCATAAGTGCAATTTGCATCATGATCAGCTCGTATATCTCCTAAACGTGACACTGTAAACAAATCGATGACATTATTTCCGCAACATTTAATTATTTTACGTTACTAATTGTTTCTACATACTTTTTAAATATCCATGACCACCACACGACTCTCTGCAATCCTGAATAGCGTCTCGTGAAATCCACGAACACAATGGTTTCACAACAGAAGATAAAGCGTGTATTTCCATACCTTCGAAATGAATTTCATCGGGATTTTCCTTACTTAGAAGCTTTATTTGAAATTCTTGTATTTTCATGCCATATTTTTTGTAAAAAATTTGTATTGCGTATGCCGATGCCAAATGCGGGAACAATCTACCTTGCTAAAATGTATAACATAAATTAGTGATTAACTGTAATGGTTTATAATATGTTATTTTTATAATTATTAGAAATGTTTAAATTCATATAAATAAAATACCAGTGTTTGATATTCTATTACAGGCCACTCTTCATTTTCCGATGGACCAAATTGTTTTCTTACCGCACAATATCGTAATGCTATAACTAGTGCAAGATTTAAAAGACCCGAACATAATCCCGTAATCATGATACGTCCTAATGACAATGAACCAAATGTCGCACCTAAAAGTATTTTTAAATAATAAGTAATTTTAAGAATACAAACAAATTATACAATTATAGAGATATTTATATACTTATATAAATACCAAGTCTTTTATTTTTATCTTTGATGGGTGATATATATTGTCCATCTTCAGTAACATCGGCTGTTCGATTTAACAAGTACGTATATGGAATATGATAATTGTTAAACATAACAAAACCATTATCAACTCCGTTAAGTCCAATTTTTTCGCCTAAATCTCCAACAGTTACACCAGGGAATGGTAAATAGGTTTTAGGATCTCGTATAGGTACAACAAAAGAATGAAGACCGTGATTTACACCATCAGGAGTAATTAATTGTGCAAAAATAATGGCATGTGTTGCAGATTGACCTATCATTTTCCAAAATTTAATATTAATTAATTATATTAATATACTATATAATAGCAATACGCAATAAACAATACTATTTTAATACATGTACCTAAACCACCAACCCAACATTTTGCAGCTTCAAAATCTGCTGAATGTAGACAAAATGTTTTTCTATTAACATCATATGTTGCAGTAGTCCTCATACCTTTAGCATTTGAACCATGCGCTATTTCAGTTAAAGCAAAACAGCCTAAATACTGAAAAATTATTAATGCTTGTTAACATTTCTTTACAGAAATATTAAATTTGTATATTTTTCTACTTACTTCCCGATTGGAGATTTTTGTGATAAGATCTTCATGGCGTTTCGTACCTAAAGTAAAAATAACATTTGGAACCATACCATGCATAATACTTAGTTTGACTATTGTTGACGGATCATATTGAGCAAGTAAATTTAAGGTAATTCCAAATGTAAATGGCTATAATTGATTTGTATGCATGTAACAGAAATCATAATAGAAATAAGATTAAGTATTTGTTCAAGTATAAAACAAATTTCAACATTCAAACAAATATACTTACATTAATATCATTGTCTAGTAAAGCATTAATTTGAGCTGTACAAAGTCTATGACTTTCATCTAATGTTAAAGACTTGGATAAATTTTTTCTAAATACAGAATTGTCCCTTATAAATGAGAAGAGTTTATTCTACAAATATATTATTTTTTTATTTTTCAATTAACATTTCCGATAGTAAGGTTCTGTAAATGTTTTTACTTATATTTACCTCAAGTTCTAAATCTTTTTCCCCGGTTAAATTTATTTTAAGTAATTTCCAATCAAATCTAGCCAATTGTCTGTATTTATCCAAAGGACCTTTTGGTAAATCATTTATTAAACTTTTTAAATTTGTTAATTTCATTGTTTCGTATAAATGTTTTGAAACTGTAAAAAAATATAAACAATGTAAGTCACTGATATAATCCTCGTTAGTATAGTGGTTAGTATCTCCGCCTGTCACGCGGAAGACCGGGGTTCGATTCCCCGACGGGGAGATTTTTTTTTATTTTTATTACATTTCCTAATGTTTTTAAAGTTGAATATTTAAATATATATATTTTGGATTCAAGTATTTCAATAATATTTACTTTATCTATGTAATAAATAATTATTTATCGTGTATTTACTATAATCTAGTAGAGACTACTAGACTATATAAATCCAAGCATTTATCCCGGCTAAATCTAAAATATTGAAAAATACCTGTAAAGGCCATCTTTGAAATTTAGATTTTACATTATATTTTCCGGCCATTTGATTTAAACCCTATTTCTATTTTTTCCCAAACAGTTCCGTCTGTAGCAGTTTCAATCTCTTCCTCATTTTCATTTTCGGAACTAACTATAAACCTCTTTTTTTATGTCCTTTTCGTATGTTCAAAATACTCTCTTCATCCATATAGTTGTTAAATAATTCACAATTATTTTCTGCTGTATCACTATCAATATCGAAAATTTCTTGATCATCTTGCAAACAATCCTCCTCGATATTATTTATTTCAGCTAATAAATTGATATTCCACGAATGTCTTGACATTTTTGGGGATGAATATATAAATGATAATAAAGTAAAAACTAAAATATAAAAACATGAAGTAAACGAGGCAAAAAAATTGAGAATAGAAATTTAAAAAAAAATTCACTTGTAAATTATACCACAAAATATTCTTGGCTTTGTTCACTCCGTCGAAACTAGCACTTATAACGCGTAATAATCTCTATTATACACTGGGAAATTTGAAGCTCTCTGTTCGGATAGCAAGACCGTTCTGTCGAACAAAGAACGCCTATTCATTCGTTCTAATCGCTCGTTTGTTTACACTGTAGATATCAGTTACATCTTAGATTCGTGAAACAATTTTAGGAGTTCGATTTTCGAAGAATATAGTAGTATATAAAATGAATTATTCAAATGGTCATGAATTTTTCATGAAATAATTCAAATAATTTTCCATTTCTTTTTCCTTGTTCGTCTTTTGTGTAATTTCAAATTATATCATTAAAAAATTTAATTTTTAAAGGTATAATTTACATGTATGCAAATATACAAAAAAATGTACATTTAAAATAACACAATTGCCTTTTAAATATGTATCGTCTTATTTGCAACAGTCCAATAGAAAATTAATCAATAGATTGAATGTTAAATTATTTATATCCGAGTAGATTATAAATTAAATAAGATAAAGATAGCAGATCAAATTAAGGAAAGTAAAATAAACGCGCCATGATACTATTTCGAATTACATTCACTGCCTTATTTTATATTAATGTTACATCGGCATTTCAAAAGAAGTAATGTTTAAGTATTATTATAAAAATATGAAATATATTCAATTATTGTTATATATAAAAAAAATATGATTTTCTTTTCTTTTTACCGACCAGTAAAAATCTGCAAATTGACAAATGTAAAAAAAATACGCGCTATTTGAAACCGGTGATCGATCGATTGATAGAAGAAATTACGAATCGTAGTACTTGTAACATTTTTGTGACAGATCGTATTTATCATGGATTAATAAATAACAACAAGATAATTTCTAACGTTTTAAAATATAACGTGAGTATATAATAAAATATTGTCTTGCTTTTAAAACACATACATTCGCTACAGTATTTAATCATCAAATAAAATCAACATTTATTTATTATTTCATTTATAATATTTTTAATGTAGATCTTATTGTTTGATAACGAAAACTTTTCTCCAACAAGACGAAGCATTCATAAAGTTCTTGCACACAGTAAAACAACTGGATGCAATGGATATATTATACTTGTTACTAACGGCTTATTAGTTTCTAAATTTTTACAATATGCAGAAAGGTGATAAGATTGAGATCTTTTTTAGTGATACTTATGTATTATATCGTACAATATATCATATAAAAATAATTTTAAACGAAATTTAATAAAACTATTTATTTTCCAGAGAAGAATTAATCAACACTCATGGCTTCTTTTTATTATTACACGATTATAGACTTTTCATATCCGATATGCATTATATTTGGAATAGAATAATTAACGTTATATTTGTGCGTCAATATGAACCATACAAATACCGTTCAGGTGACACATCTATTCGACCTATAATTCATTTAGAAACAGTATACTTTCCAAGTCAAAAAAAAAGTTTGTAATAACGAAGTATTTAGATACGTGGTATCATGGAAAATTTCGTTATGGTAAAGATCACTTTGTACAAAGGATTTCGGATTTGAAAGGAAAAACTTTAAGGTTTGAAACTGTTAATTAATTAAAAATGTAAATATAATTAATTATTGCAATATTACTCATACAATGATTTCTTTTTCATCTTATTTATTCTGAAAGAGTTTCAGTTTTTGAACACATACCAGCTGTAACAAAAGAATCACAGAATTTTTATAGAGGTGGTCCAAGTTACAGCACTAAAGGCTTGGGCATTGAATTTGAAGTTTGTACAAGTATCTTACAAGATTATATATTTTTTATATTGATTTGTATAGATTATCTTGTTATCTTTTTTTAGTTAATTCGAGTTATAGCCCAATTTATGAACTTTAAAGCACAGTATTACATGCCTTACAACATAGCCGTTGAGAGATGGGGAACGTTAGAGAAAAATGGAACGTATACTGGTCTTATAGGAGAAGCAATAGCAAGAAAAGCTACATTTTATATTGGAGATCTCCATTACACTTCCTATCTTTTAAAATTCTTTGAGTTATCTATTCCTTATAACACGGAATGTCTTACTTTCTTAACTCCTGAATCCTTAACAGATAATTCATGGAAACTTTTAATTCTTCCTTTCAAGTACGATCATTAATAAGAGGACAATTTTTTCTAAGGAATTACAAAATTGTTCATAAATAAAAAATATTCCTATTATATTTAGACTCTACACATGGATTGCAGTTCTTTTTACACTTTTACTAGCGGGAGGAATTATTCATCTTTTTTCGTTATCTTATCAGAAGCACATAATTATTTGCAAGGATGCAAAAGGACAATTAGTTAAAACTAACGAGCTTAATGAAATAGAAAACTCAAGAATTAAACGTATGACGAAGGATATATATTTGTTTACTGAAGCACAGAATAGCATGTTGTATACATACAGTATGCTACTTTTGGTATCCTTACCTCGATTGCCAAATCCTTGGGCTCTGAGAGTCCTTATTGGATGGTGGTGGATTTACAGTATTTTGGTTGTCGTAGTCTATCGTGCCAGTATGACAGCGACTCTTGCTAATCCTGTGGCTAAGTAAAATCAAAATGTATATAAAATTTATATCGCTAAGTACAATTCAACTTAATTTCATATATTCTTATTATGTTTAAAATACAGAATTACTATTGATACATTGGATCAATTAGCTAGAAGTTCCATTTCCATTGGTGGATGGAGTGAAGAAAGTAAAGAATTCTTTTTACAATCCTCAGACTTGGATAGTCAAAAGATTGGTAATAAATTTCAATTGATAAAAGATGAAAAGGAATCTATAGAAAAAGTAGCGAATGGATCTTTTGGTTATTATGAAAATGAATTCCTCTTGAGGTCCATTCATACAGAAAAATATACGTTGGGAAAAAAGCAGGAAGAAAATAATACATCAGATAATAGAACGTCAGATATGAAACATAATTTGCATATCATGAAAAACTGTATAATTAATATGCCAGTCTCACTTGGAATGGATAAGAATTCTCCGTTAAAACCATATGTTGATTTATGGGTAATAACTATTTTAATAATTACCTTATATCATTGATACTCAAATTTTCTTTAATATATAGATTACCTATACAAATAATATGTTAATATTTTGTTTTTTAGGTTAGACGTATGGTAGAAGTTGGTTTAGTAAATAAATGGTTAAGTGACGTAATCTATCCATCGCATCTTACTGAAAAACAGCAAGAGAAAGTATCTGAGAAAGCATTAGTTAATCTTCACAAGCTTTATGGTGCTCTTGTTGCTTTAAGTATAGGTTATTTTTTTAGCTTAATAACATTCCTATGCGAAATTTTATATTGGAAATATATCGTTTTGAATAATCCTAAATATGATAAATATTACTTAGATAAATTCTATGCTAAAGTATGAATATGTTTATTAAATATTTCTGTAAATTAATTATAATAAAAACAAATAACATTATATATATGAAGCTCTGTATTTACAATAAATTATTTAAATTAATAAATGGTTACCTTATTTAACAAATTAAATCACTTTATAACAAATTAATTAAATGTGAAATCGTGAACTCGACACTTTTAAAATACGAAATTACAAGTTCATCGTGTAAAAAAACCTGTTTGATATGCAAATGTATTAAATTATAGTTCAAACTCTACAATCCAAAGTTCAGTTTTATTACGCTACAAAAATAAAATAGAATCATTATAATACCTCGATAAATTGCCGGGATTTTTGAATTACTTTTGATTGTTATAAAAAACAGTTATTTTGGTAAAAATGGTGACTTGACGGAGATTTCTTAAAAAATTCGCATGGCACTCAACGTGGTAATTACAGTGGGTATAAAAAGTACATACAATAATTAATTTGAAATAAAACTTCGTAGAATTGTTCTTTATTAAGGAATTCCTTTGCTTAAGATTCTCTTCTGTTGGTCTTGCATTGAAATTAGAGGAAACCTAGGTTTATAATAAATTAACTTGTTATCAGCGGGACTATTATTTTTCTGAGGTGAAAGTACCTGAAGGTTTGAAGCAGTCAGGATGAGCTTTTGCAGGAAATACTATTAGTGCTATACTCATATGCATGTACAGGTGTCCATCATATCCAAAAATATTAAATTTACTCTTATCTGTAAAAATAACTTTATTCAAGTACTCCATTGTCTGTTAACATTATTAAAAAGGATATATGTCGTAACTAAATAAATATAAGAAAAAAAAGTAAAACTATTTTAAAAAGTTAAGAGTAAGCTTGAAGCCCTATTCTCGCATATTTATCCGCCATCTCGTTGCCAAAAACTCCTGAATGTCCTCTAACGTGTTTCTGTAATATCATATCATCAAATAAATTTGTTACTTGACAATGAAAATAATATTATATTGTAAACAAACTTTACCCATATAATCTGTAAAGATTCAAGCTCTTTTTCCATTTCTAAAAGTTCTTCTTTGTTGATAACTGGATTCTTAGATGCAGTTAACCATCCGTTTCTTTTCCACTTGGGCATCCATTTGGTTATACAATTAATAAGAAATTTGGAATCAGTGCAAATTCTTAATCTTTTTATACCAGCTTTTTTGGCTTGTCTAGCTGCCATCATCACTGCTTGAATCTCTGCCCTATTATTGGTTGCTCTGCCAATAACAGGTTTGGCTAGATTTCTGTAAATATCAAATATACAAAATCTTTAAATTATGAGCAATAATTTTAATATTTGTTAACACATTGTTGACCGGTAATTTTTTTAAGAATTTAACCGAAATAGGATCCGTCAGCAACATTTGGTCACAGAAACACGAGTTAACTCATAACTGGTCAACAATGTGTTAAGACTGTAATAAAATAAATAACAAAACCAACAAATGTTTAAGATGAGGGGCATCAAACCAAACACCAATTCCTGCACGAGCACCTTTATAACCATTTAACGAGCATGCCCCATCTGTATATACATCAGTATAGGATTCGCTCTTTATAGAACCCAAATTTATGTTAACAGAATTCTGTAGAACAAACAGTCGTATGTAAACTTTATTTTTTATACATGTATACAAATTTGTAGAATTTATATTATAAAATACTAGTCAAGATTTACCTCTCCTGAGACTTGACCAGTTTATAATTTCCTTACCTCAGCTTTTGATCGTTCCAATTGCGATTGCAGTGTAGATGAACATTTACAGTTGTTTTTCATTTCGCATTCAACAGTAATTGGAATCCTTGATGATGAGAAAAAAAGATTAATAATAACTACCACATTATCTATATTTTAACAATCCAAGTCTCAAGCAATACAATCATGCAATTTAGATTCTTGCCAGAAAATTCCAATGTTATTGAAACATGAGGTACAATCAATATGTAATCTTCAAATTTTGAATTTATCGGCATGATTTTTCTAAAAACTACTGAAACTTAAAGGTTAAATTATTTTTATCAAAGCGATGCTTATTGATGTAAATATAAATAATAAACTAATAGGACTGAATAGAAAATTATATTCTACTTCTCATGAATCTTTACAAAAATTAGTATAATATTATGCGATATAGAATACAATATATATACATATATATCACCTAAAGTCTAATAAAGTATTATAAAATTAATATCATTGAAAATATTTATATAAATATATTTACCCATCTTTTGAAGCATTTGAAGAATATCGACATATGAAATTTTCGGCTTCTGTCTGTGTGGAGAATTTTTTATATAAAGCTCCAGGATATTTAGAAACTAGCTCATTACATTCAGGCCTTAAAAAATTATAAAATAATTAAAATAAATAGTTATTTAAGATGCATATTATATAAATTATTTAATAAGTTTAGTTTTAGTCTAACCAAGAAAGATAAACTCCTGGTTTTCTACCTCTGGCAACAGCATAATAAAACTGTGGCATTTTGAAAATATAATTTAAAACACGTAGAGCACCCAATTTCATAAATCAAACTGAAACGTTTTCTACATATAAGAAAAACGGAAATTTATAAACAAAGAAAACGAACTCTTGTTCTGTACACAATCAATACGCATGCGCGAAATCCCATAACTTTCCTAATTGGTTAGAAAAATTATCATCGTTAATATTAAAATAAAAAAAAATTTATGATAATAATTATCAGAGAATCTCAATTATATCTGTTTTTATCATTAATACAAGTTTAAAGATTTTTATTAAAAATAGTTCCCATCAACCGTTCAAATAGAGGAAGTACTACGTATGAAAGTACTACGTGAATTTAGACAAACTATTTGAAAAAGAAAAAACAATAATAATTCGTAATAATAAATACAGATTAGAGCACTATCTATTAATAAATTTGCTAAATTGAGTATGTTTTTTTTGCCTAAACATAAAGATCATATAAATGTGTATCAAATGTATGTTATCTATTATTAAAAGTAAGATAAGAATATCGAATGACGTTCAGACTAAACTTCCGGTTGCGCAAAGATCATTAATTTCGTCGCCATCATAGCGACGAAATCGCGACCGTGGTGGTCCGCAGAAATATTTAATCGTCGTTTACGACGAAAGGGAGGCCGATCGCTTCCTAAAAGAAAATAAAGCGAGAACTTTCGCTTTCTTCTTTCGCTTTTCGTTTAAACGTCGTTAAAAACCGACTTATCGGCGGTCGACCATCGTCTTATCGAGGGTTTCTTTTACAACTTTGGAATTGACGAAACATGGCTTATTGAAGAAGATGAAGGGCTTGCGGAAAAATCCTATTTCTCCATACGGAGGAGACCATATCTCTGCCAACGCAATAAACGAGGCCAAATTTAGCCGAACTGCCAATGGACAAAAAGACCAAATATCCACAGTCCTCTTCAAAGGGGACTGCTGGTGATTCCAAGAAAAGTCAAGGTACGTCACCACTTCGTGTCGCTAGTTGTTAAAATGATATTAACTTTTCTTGTATTTTATTTTCTATCAATTTCTTTATAAACAATCTTTACTTTTCAATATTAATATTACTAAATATTAAAATCTATTTTGTTTGATAATATCTAACTATTATGATATTAGAAAGATCTGCTATTTCATATGTGACTGTTAACGTATATGGCGCAATAGCATTAGAAACACATTTCATGATTTTGAATATAGATTCAAAATATATACATATACATAGGTATATGTTTGTTGACAGCGTTTGAAGGTCCTTTGTCATAATCATGTCTTTTATTTATTTTAGATGTTGCCAACAATAAATTATTTCCGAAAACATCACGAAAACGTGAACCAACTGGCGTTAATACCTTGTCCAAATATGATCAGACTAAAAAGTACAATACACAGAAAGCAAAAACTTTTGATAAGAGACCAAAACCTAAAGGACAATATCATGGCGGTTCAAAGGAGGATACCAAGGTAAATATTTAGAGAAAGAATAAACAAAAGAGAATTTTTAATTTTTGAATAATATTAGGTAGTAGAAAGTGAAGTAGCTGAGTATGGCTCAGTTATGGCTCAAGGAAGTAAAAAGCAGAATTTGAATCATCTGCTAAATTTTCATTATGAACCACGAGACATGCGAAGTGGTTCGGATACATGGAGATTAGGAAGCGTAAATAAAGGAAACCGTAACAGCAACAGATGGCTACCGCCAGTACAACGGCATAAGTATAACAAGGAACAATTCTTGCAAGCCAGGTGAAAATTTATAATTGTATTCTAAACCAATTTCTTTTTATACGTATCTGTATACATATATATTAGATATTTTTAACTTATTTTTATATACTTTTTTTAGCTGCCAATTTATTGTGACTCCCAATGAAGATTATTCTTTATACCTAACTGATCCTGATATCCTCGTTGATTGGAAATTTATTGAACAGATAGTAAGTTTCTCTAGGTATATTTATTTATTTTTGTTTCTATTTGATATAAGTTAAAATGAATGATTCTTTATATTAAATTTTCGTTTCAGAAAATATATAATACAGAAAGCTTATCATGCCCAATTTGCTTATTCGCCCCAGTAGCTGCAAAAATGACTCGTTGTGGTCATGTTTATTGTTGGCCATGCATTTTGCATTATTTATCTTTATCTGATAAGTCCTGGCGCAAATGCCCTATTTGTTATGAATCTGTACACAAATCTGATTTGAAAAGGTTCATTTAACTTCTCTTATCTTACGTACAATTTCATTTCATTTCTATTTTGATTTATTTATAGATAAATAATTGAATTTTTGTTTAGTGTTATTGAAGTTACACAGAATGCTGTTAATTTGGGTGATCCAATAACATTACGTTTAATGCGGCGTGAAAAAGGTTCATTAATTGCGATGCCAGCAAGTGAACCTGTTGCAACAACATTTTTTCAAGTTTCTAAAGATTGCAATAAACAAGTTTATTCTAAACTTCTAATAGCAAACCCAAAAGATGTAAGTTCTATTATATGAACAAAAAATTTCCACAAACACTGAATAGAAGATATTTGTCATTAAGTTTATTCAGTAAAATGTTATCAAAGATTTTTCTAATTATGTATAGATTATGGATATCATAGAATCTGAACGGATACAGTTAGAAATTCAATTAATGGATGATCCACATTCTCCTGAAAATTGCTATATTGAACAAGCAATTCGTGAACTTGCCAAGAGAGAAGAGGAACTCTTACAAAAAGTATTTCTTAATTTTTCTTTAATTTTCATTGTAAACTAAAATTAATAAAATATGTAATTGAATGTAGAAAGTAAACGACAATAGATCACATCAAGAAGTAATGGGAGATATTTCATCTACATCAATAGAAGATAAAACAGATCAAGAAAAACAAGAAAGTCATCAATTAACAACACACCAAATGGATGACGAAAAAAATAATTTATGCGAAGATCAATTATTGTGCGAAGAAACAATCGTAACAAATATTGACAATACTTTGTCGAATGAAACGCTATTACCTTCACCTTCACAAAAATTTTTTTATTTCTATCAAGGTAACTTAATAATAATAGATTATAAAAATAAAAAATAAAAAAATTACATTTACATATAATTTTTAGCTGAAGATGGACAACATATTTATCTCCACGCGATGAATGTAAAAATGTTGGAAATGCATTATGGTAGTCTCGAGCATTGTCCACCGGTGATTACAGGAAAATTGTTAGAAAAGGAAGTAGGCAGTTTTACGGAAGATTTACGACGACGATTAAGGTACCTTTGCCATCTACCTATAACATGCCCATTTGAAGTTGCTGAAATTGAGCTTAAACCACCTACTGTATCAGAAGATGTTCTTTACTCTTTTCATGGTAATAAATCATGTTCTGTTGTTGTTAACACATTGAACATCTTTATTGTGAGATATGTTCTATTTGATGGTTTTATTTCTTTTTACATCTGTTTAATTTCTAACAAAATATAAGTAATGTTCTATGTAAAATCTGATCAACGAGTCACTGTAAAAATTCATTTAAAAGTCAATATCTATTTCGTTGTAAGACGAATAATATGCAAACACTCATGTTCAATGTGTTAAAATGATCAACGTTATTACTTTATGTTTATTTTTCATATTACATTCTTAATATTATAGAACAATTGGAAACTCGTCAAAAGCGAAGACGACGTAGAGAGCGTGAAGAAAGGAAACGAGAAAAGAAGATTATTGAAGAAGAAAATAAACAAATGGGCAAATATCCTGTTGCAAATGTAAACATCGATTCAACGCATCATTTTCCTCAGTGGCAACCCGAACTTTTTATAGAGTACGTCCTTATGTTATTGCTCTTAATTTCATGTCGTAAAATGATGAGAAGAAATGAAGAATGAAAGTAAATATATATTTTATTTATTTAGAGATTCAATCTTATCACCACCAGAATCATTGGCTACCTCCAGTGTAGCCAGCAGTCCGTCTTTAAGTACATTTGACGAAGTTGTCTCAACTACAACAAAATTAACTAGCACGAATGAACAAGGTCCATCATTTGCTGAAATGTTACGCAATACCGGTGCACGTATGAAAACTAATAAAGCTTGGCCAAGTATCAAAACAACTCCTTCTGAAAGATTAAGAAATACCAATGCAAATATCGAGGACGATGATAATGCTCATGCTCCATCTTATAATCAAAGTTTTGGTGACGCCTTGGCACAAGCTTTGGAGCAAACAAAATTGTTAGATGCTGGTACGACGATATTATTTAAAAATATAATATATATATATATTAATTTAATTTTTGACTCGTACAAATATTCATTTTTTTAACATGTTACAGAATCTAATGACAATGTGAAAGATAAAAGGAAAAAGAAAAAGAAGAGTAAAGCTACTATATTATTTGCAACCAATATGATGTCACGCTCCTCATAAAAAGGGAAAAGCTTGAGTGTTATTTTTTTTAGTAAAGCTACTGTTTTTTTTCTTCAATTTAAGCTAAAATTTAGTTGGTATTCGGAAATAAAAAGTTGGATATTTTATTGAAAAAGTTGCATCTTTTTTAGTATTAGATTTGCTTTTAAGTTGAATGTAAAATTTTCTTAATAAGCTTGCAAAAAATAAAAACCTTAATTTCAAAACTAATTATGGAATATATATCTATTATATTACTAATCACAGAATCTTACCTTAATACTTAACGGACGGGCCCCGTATATTTACGTTTTTTCATTGTGACTTCCTAGGACGGGTCACGTAGATCTACGTTTTTCCATGAATTTTTAGTATGTTGCAGTAGGATTTTCTTTTATGCAAATTGTTATTTTTTCATGATACTATCAGTTACAGATATAAATACCGTTATAAAATATTATAAGAAATATAATTGATTTAATAAAATTATAACGCTTTAAATCCATACATTCATGTTTATTTAATTCTCCTGAAAAATGCCCGGAAACTAGGAAAGAAAGAGCAGATTCGACCCGTACGTTAAGTGTTAACGAGAAATAAAATAATAAAATAAAATAATCGTGGAACATCAAGTTCAAATAATTAAATATTGATTTTTTGATTAATTTTCTACTTTAATAATATTAATTAATGCAAATTTATCATTGAAAATTATATCTTTAAATTTATAGTTTAATGGTAGAAGAAAAGAGAAGATAATAATAAAAACTGCAATTCAAAATAGGTTTCGGAAAATGGTTCTGTATTTAATGCAATTCTTGGGAACATAGAAACTTTAACAAATCTTCACGAGACTTACAATTGTTATAATACAGTGTAGAGATACTATCATCACTGTAAAGATATTATACAAATTTAATTATTATAAATTACCTAAGTACCTTAAGTAATAAATAAATAAATAAAGTGAGAAGAAAGTAACAGGTACTGAAAAGATATACGTTTAAAAAGTTGTTTATGCTGAAGAATGTTAAAAATAAAAATAAGAAAAAAAATATAACAAAAAAAAGTTGCTTGTAATTGTTCTATGTTCTTTTATTCAAGTACATATTTTTGAGAATGGGCAGTAGCAAGTGGGAACAATTTTTCCTTTAATCGACTTCTTCGATGGTAGGTCCAGAAGCGCTTCCACCACCAGGAGCTCCACCAGGAGCAGCGCCGCCTGCACCAGGGAAAACACCTGGCATTCCACCGGGCATGCCACCTGCTCCTTGGTACAATTTCGTGATGATGGGATTGCAGATGGATTCAAGTTCTTTCTGCTTATGTTCATATTCTTCCTTATCAGCCAGCTGATTAGCATCGAGCCATTTAATGATTTCATTGCATTTGTCCAAGACAAGTTGTTTATCACTGGCGCTAATCTTATCCTTAAGTTTCTCATCTTCAGCAGTGCTCTTGATATTGAAGCAGTAAGACTCAAGACTGTTCTTAGCGGCAATGGTTTCTTTTTGTTTCTCATCCTCGCTGCGGTATTTTTCAGCTTCGTTAACCATCCTCTCAATATCTTCCTTACTAAGACGTCCCTTGTCATTGGTAATTGTGATTTTGTTCTCCTTGCCAGTAGATTTGTCCACAGCAGAGACATTAAGGATACCGTTGGCATCAATATCGAAGGTAACTTCGATTTGCGGTACACCTCGTGGTGCTGGTGGAATTCCACTAAGTTCGAATTTACCCAAGAGATTGTTGTCCTTGGTCATCGCACGTTCACCCTCATATACCTGAATCAATACGCCAGGTTGATTGTCGGCATAGGTAGTAAAGGTTTGAGTTTGTTTCGTTGGAATAGTGGTGTTTCTCTTAATAAGAGCTGTCATGACACCGCCAGCGGTCTCTATACCAAGAGATAATGGAGTGACATCAAGGAGTAAAAGATCTTGAACTTCCTCAGATTTGTCTCCATGAAGAATGGCAGCTTGTACTGCCGCGCCATAGGCTACGGCCTCGTCGGGGTTGATGGATTTGTTGAGTTCCTTTCCATTAAAGAAATCTTGTAGAAGTTTCTGAATTTTGGGGATTCTGGTGGAACCACCAACGAGGACGATGTCATGTATTTGTGCCTTGTCCATCTTGGCATCGCGTAAAGATTTTTCTACTGGTTCAAGAGTGCTCCTGAATAGATCTGCACAGAGTTCTTCAAAACGTGCTCTCGTGATGGAAGTATAGAAGTCAATACCTTCGTACAAGGAATCAATTTCGATACTTGCTTGGGTTGATGAAGAAAGGGTACGCTTCGCCCTTTCGCAAGCTGTGCGCAGACGTCTTAATGCACGCTTATTCGAAGTAAGATCTTTTTTGTATTTGCGTTTAAATTCTTGTACGAAATGATTGACCATTCGATTGTCAAAATCTTCACCGCCAAGATGGGTGTCTCCAGCCGTGGACTTGACCTCGAAGATGCCATCTTCGATCGTTAGAATTGAGACATCGAAGGTGCCACCGCCAAGATCAAAGATAAGGACGTTTCGCTCGCCTGATGCTTTTTTATCCAAACCATAAGCAATGGCCGCAGCGGTGGGCTCGTTGATGATACGTAATACATTTAAGCCCGAGATGGTACCAGCGTCCTTGGTTGCCTGACGCTGCGAGTCGTTGAAGTAAGCAGGAACGGTGATGACAGCATTGGTGACGTTCTTTCCTAAATATGCCTCTGCAGTTTCCTTCATCTTCACTAGAACCATGGAGCTTACTTCTTCTGGGAAGAAAGTCTTCGTCTCTCCTTTGTATTGGACTTGAATTTTTGGTTTGCCGCCTTCATTTACGACGGTGAAAGGCCAGTGCTTCATATCAGTCTGGACAATAGGATCTTCGAAACGACGCCCGATCAGTCTTTTGGCATCTAAAAAAAATTACACAAAAATAAGAATTTGTTCAATATCAGGTATACTATATCGAACAAAAAACAACAAATTAAATGAAAAATATCTAATAGTAAAAAAAAAAGAAAAATTAATTAAAAAAATAATTAAATGAAATCTGTTAAATTAGACAGATACAATAACCTTTTCGCTACGGTTTTAAAAAATTTATTTAAAAAATTATTTAAATATATTAATAATTATATTAATAAATTATTTATTTAAAATTATTTAAAAACTTTATTTTACTATGAAGTTCTCTGAAACAATAGCACGTTGACGGCCATGTCAGCCATATATGGCTGACGCTCTTTTTTAGTGCTTACAAGGTATATTAATACATATTTTGAAAAAATTTCTATAAAAAAAAAATAATCCTCTCCATAGGATTAGAATTTCTTTTTAAGTGTAATATTTTATTACAATAAGTAATTATTGACACAGTATCGTTATATACTGGCATTGTTGTATAGCGTAGTATAGCAGCGCGCGTCGGTCACACGGAATTTTTTTTTAAAAACTAGCGTGATAGTCAACGTGTTAATGGTCATTATTTTAGTTATTAATAGCAAAAAATGCAAAACAAATGCACGGCGTTTATAGGCGCTTTTCGCTTAGTAGAAGAGTCTATAGTTGAACGCCTATAGACGCTGCTTACTCAGGAGAAGCGCCCACAATGGAGCGCTTATAGACGCTGTTCGCTCAGGAGAAGCGTCTATAGTTGAGCGCCTATGGGTGCTGTTAGCAGCAAAAGGGTTAATAATGATTGGTGAAATTTTTAAAATAGGTCAAATTATCTAAAAGCGATAGACAGAGAATGACGCAACTTACCAAAGATGGTGTTGTTGGGATTCATAGCAACTTGGTTCTTTGCGGCATCTCCGATGAGACGCTCGGTATCGGTAAATGCAACATAACTGGGCGTTGTACGATTTCCTTGATCATTAGCGATGATTTCAACCTTTCCGTGTTGGAAAACACCAACGCAAGAGTAGGTTGTGCCGAGATCAATACCAACTGCAGGTGCTTTGGCCATTTTAGTTTTCTTTTAGTTTCTGCAAGAACAAAGAAATCAAAATGTCGTATACGTCAAGACGTCAATTTATTTCATTAAATAATTTGATATTATCATTTAACCGCACAATGATGCACCACAAATTTAACGTTTATGCAAACAATAGAAAGAAGTCGACGCGGAGCACTAACAATAAAACGTACCTTTTTTTTGTTTCCGAATATGAAAAATGTTTCCTCAGAAGGATAGTGAATAACTTCTTCGCACGACGATTCGCAACGTGAGTGACGAGTCCGCACCCTGCCGCAGTATATATTATCCGGAAAGGACGTTTCTGGAATGTTCCTCCTGTTCCACCAGCCCTCGACCAATCAGGTTCCAGCTTATACGAGGGAGGTGATACGATTCGTCGACCCCCCTACTACGTTACTCATCGAGGCAATCATGAAAGGATTATTGACGATCGATTAACAACTTTAGATATTATTTTTTCTTAACAACGATAATATATTCGACATTTAAAATATTATATCATTGTAATTAAATTATTGACATATAATCCGTACATTTAGAGACCTTAATTTGTGGATTTTGTTAAATTCTAAAACCGAGAATGACGCAGAAGTAATGCGGAAGGAAAGTTGGAGAAAAATCTAGCGGTATTGTTAGAAGCTACTACGCAAGCGCAAGCCGTTACGTATATGTAACCGACTTACACACACTATCACACTTATGGATCGTCGTCTCGCTTTCAACCGTTTTTCAACCGTTTTTTCCGCCATTTTCGTCGTTTATTTTACACGCATTACTAACAATTTGTATACCATTCAACTAACCTTTTTAACTATTTTATTTCAACTTTAATGATGATAACATCTATCATTTCATCAGATTTCGAAAGATTTTGTTATTGTTTTTTGATATTAATTTTTAAACAATATCACACGGATATTGATTTAACTGAGACGATTATAGAAATAAAACCTTCGAAAATTAACTAGAAAAATACCGATGAGTCATTCAATGAGTACGATAAGGTCATATCAAAGAATATGGAAAAAATCCTTTACACGTTCTTTTCTTTCTTCTCATTTTATGCCTGATCATCATCGTTTCTATCTATACATATTATCCAAAAGTACTTATGAGTAGTTTCCTAAAACACACATATACAGACATCAAATAATATCTAATTTTTCTAATAATTTATCGGAAAGATAAGTTTTACTAATTATCTGTTATTTGAATCCAATTCATGTGTTCGATAGAATTCACATTCGGTTATGACGCACATCAAAAGATACGGACGATGAAATTTATACACACATGTATAGATATATATACCACGTGTATTCCTTGACTTAGTTAGATTTCTCGAGGAATTATAATTTTAGTTTTCGTATAAGACCACGAGATCATCGTCAGCAAATCTTACAAAGTAATTTGATACGATCGATTAAAGTTTGAAATTCAGTTAAAAGATATTTAACAAAGAAATAACAGATTTTGTCTAAAAGATGGTTCTAGAAAAATCCAGACTAAATTCGAAACTAACCTCATATATACATACATGCATATATACATACATATATACGTACATATAATACATATATATATATATATATACAATTTATGAATAATGGTTATATAAACTAGATAAGACTGAAATTAAAATTTGTTTCGAATCATCTATTATTCAATTCGTAAACTATCATTATTTCCTACAAATAAATTTTCCTTCACGATTCTTTGTAATACAAACACATATAAACAATTTTTATAGAATTATTTTTACGTTTTTTTATTAAATGCATAAACATTGCTATGATTTTAATTGGAATATCATTTGTATAAAAATGTTTATAAAATTTTATTGAAATATGGCTTTGAATTTACATCAATAATGTCAAGAAATGTGTATACTATGTACACAAATATATGTGTATGTATATATATTATGTATAAACTATACGTGTGTGTGTGATCAAGGTCATGACCAACGTTCGAAAGAATATACACCAACCACATAAGGTTTCACAGCAATGTAGAAGAAATATGTAAAAATATAAATACGAATATCTAGAGAAAAATAAAGATATATAAAACGCGTCGAGATTTTATGATTTCAAAAAAGAAAATCACATAAAAAATATCATAAAAGAAGCAGAAAGAATGTGTATAAACGCAAGTTAAAAGATATGATATTGTTTAAATAAAACATTTTCTATGATTAAAGGTTTTATAAATGGACGATAAAGTATTAGTCACTAAGAAAAGCAAATAAAGATTAATTATTAATATTCTTGTAAATTGAATATTATATTAATTGATGACTATTATAATAAACATATTTTTATTATTTAGAAAAAGTTTATATATAATATATGTATTATAATTACTAATAAAATAGTCGTTCTGTTTTACCGACTGTTCCGATATGATTTGTTGTAGTAGTTCAGAAAGAGTGAATTAAAGATGAGGGCGACACTTTACCTGTGTATTTTCCTTGTCAATCCAGTCGATTTGGTTTTTCTTTGTTGGGTGCGTCATATTTCAATGCAATAAATAATCGCGATTGTGTTATTTTTTTCTTATCGATAGGAAATTATTCGTATTAATAATACAAGGAAGAATATAATAAAATGATTAAAGGGTAAATAAAATTGTTTTGTTAATTTTGGTCTAATTAAATAATAAATTTTGTTTTTACATACTTATTTATCTTTTGACGTTAATCTGTTATATTCTGGTTACTTTTGAAAATTTAAAAAATATTGGTAGATCTAGTAATAATTAACGTCGTTATTTTTGTAGGTTAGATTTTATAGATTATCATGGAAGACTGTAAAATGCGTGAAATAGAAACAACATTAATTATTACTAGATAGTTAATTAAACATTAAAAAATGGAATTTATTATTAAAAAAACTACGTGTAAAGATGGTGTCGATTCGTGGAAGAATAAAAAATGTCTTATTGAAGAGGCATTCAAATCGATGGATACAGATTCAGATGGTTATTTAAATTATTATGAAACTAAAACAGCTATGAAAGCTTTGGGGTTAAGAATAAATAAATCTTTTGTTTTATCGACTATTCGCATGTACGATAAACGTGGTGATAGCAAAATTAGTTTTGATGATTTTTATTTCGTCGGTCTGTACGATTATATTCAATATATTATAACTCTGTTAAGTAATATAGAATTATATAGTGTTATAGATTAACTTAGTTTTATTCTAATTATTAGTATTTGAAAAGTTGAACAAGCAAAATCCTATAGATCATCTTAAGTATGTGTTCAAGATTTTTACTGCAGAATCTTTGATAGATAAAATTAGATTGGAAGATTTACAAAGAATTAATAATAAAATTGGCTGTAATCTGACCATCGATGAAATGCAGCTTATGATCAAAGAATTTGATAGGAATCAAGATGATTCTAGTAAATGCATTATGTTACATTTTTCTTTTTTATCAAATTTATTAAAACAATTTATCGAGTTAAATACTCAGATATCTAAATATTGTTGCAAATGTTCTGCATTATTGTTTCTTTCTTTGTAGTTGACGAAGCTGAATTCATTGAAATGATGACTGAGTCATAAAATTAAACCAAGTTATTAGAAAATTGTATGCAAAATTATATTATTTATTTCATCGGTTAAAATGAATTCACAAATTGATTGGGATGCAGAACATCGTCGTACATTGCTCGAAAGTAATGCTACTTTGGAACGTACAACGCAATCTTTGACAAGATCGCATATAGTCGCAACTGAAAACGAGCAAATAGGAACGGAAGTAATATCTGAATTAGAAGGACAAAGAGAGCGTCTATTACGAGCAAAAAGAAGATTGTCTCAAACCGATGAAGAACTTAATAAAACACGGAGAATTTTGAATAGAATGAGAATAGGAGTGTTAACTAATAAGTTTGTATTAGGGTTGATCATACTGTTGGAAATACTTATACTTGGTATAACCGTTTATTTAAAATTTTTTTATAAAAAATAAAATTTCCAAGGATTCTTCGTTTGAGAGAATATTGAAATTTATTAAATAGGTATCTTGAATCATTTTGTAATTTGTTTCTTTTTGTTTTTACTGTAAATAAACTATAGTTTAAAATATTTTTTAAAAATTAATCTCTAGAAGATTGTCTCAATGTATTGTCAGAACTTTCCAGTTCCATCTAGCGTTCGAATTTAGGAGTATAGTCTCGATGGTAAGTTACCATCTTAGCAATTTCTAGCATTGTATAGATTGCATCGAAAGTACATAGAGAGATGGTGTTCGCGAATGCTCCAAAAACAAAGAGGGTGTGAATTTTCTCTTTGTATATTTTATATATTTACGGACTAATTGTGAGAATTACAAGTGACAGTTCTTCAATGTTATTCTATAGAGATGTATAAATAGACATGAAAATTTAACACTCTATTTAAATCTTAGTCTTTCAAGTAAGTTTAATTTTTTGTGGTACAATTTGCAAGACTAGTCGAAATTCATTTGATTTTTTCAGTGTGCTTTTATAATGCATAAAGACACATGTATATTATGAATATGTAATATCTTCATTATAATAACAAATATGATTAAAATACAAATGTAGTGAAATATACATACATACATATATATATATATATATATACATATATATATATATATATATATATATATATATATATATATATATATATATATATATATATATATATATATATATATATATATATATGTATATATAATGTATTTAAATTTTGTGTGATATTGTAAACGTAATCTAATTTAATATATGTTAAAAATATCGCAATCAACAAATTTTCCTTAACAATTAAATTAATTTTATCAAGAAAAAATATATATTACAATTTATGTTTGTTTGTAAATATAAAATAAATATTTTGATTCTTTTTTAATGCTACAATTATGCTTGTGTTATAACTATTTCTTTTATTAATTTGTAAGAATGAAAGAAAAGCAAAAACAACAGTAGTTGTGTAATTACAAGAGAAGCATTTGAAGAAGTTGACAACTGTTCTAGCATTATGGAGCTACAAGAAAATGATCAAAGCGAAGATACAGCTGCTATGAAGCATATACAGTTTGATTTAGAGATGGATTCTATTACTGAAACAGCTGTTTATTATTCTGCTACTCCAAGAAAATCCCTTCGGGGTAGACGTAAAAAAACGATGGACGGGAGATTACAATCACAAACTTCTTTGTTAAAATCTAATTATAACATTAATGGCGAACAAAAATTAGGTCCAAAGTATCGACCTATATGGCCGAAGCCTTATCAACCAAGTTATTCAAATAAGCCTAAAATCTATGGTCTACCGTCCACGATGAATGAATTGTCTGCATTAAATCCTGCGAGTCGAATTATTGTTACTACTACGACAACGAGTGCTTCACCAACGAAAGAAAAAGTCCATGATAATATGATGTCGGAGAAGCCTAGTAAGAGGACACATAATTATTCTAAATCTACTACATCAAATTCCAACAATTTGAAATTATTAACCAAAGAAAATGTTAATGTCAAGAATTACGGTAAAAATTGCAATACTTCGAGAAAAGATTTTAATTTCATTCAGATGAAAGACAAAGATAATAAAGATAAAGGTAGCATCGAATTGTTTTTCGAAAGTATGGCACAAACCGTTTTAAGTTTACCTATGCACGTACAAGCTCAAATTAAAATGGAAATTTGTAAGCTTGTTACTATGGCAGAAATCAAATATTCTTCAACGCAATCAAAACATAGCTGTAGAATTGATTGACCCAAGTAACTGTAGAAAAAGATTCTTTATATCTTCGATAATGATTTAGGTATTACTTTTTTTTTTTTTTTTAAATAACCTAATCGTTATTCGAAATGTTAAGTTAATATAAATAATATATATATATATATATATTTAGAATAAACTGTAAATGTACAAAAAAAAATATAATAAGAAATATTATTCTAAATCGTGATGTTTTATTTTAAAGAAGGAAGTTATAAAAAGAAAATGCTTATGATACAAGTTCCCAAGATATAATACGTTGTTGTATATATAATGGGTAATTTGTTAAAGAACAGTTTAAATTGCGAAAAAATAGGACAATGAATGCTTTTGTGAAATATTTTTTATGTTTTGACAATAAACACCTCACACAACAAACAGAAGAAGAAATCACACTGTGTGTAAGATTTGTAAAATTGTACAGTGAGTGATCGTTTAACAAATATCACTTTTGAATGGATTATTTTCGTTACTGATCACCTACTGTAGTGCAAAACTAATGAAAGATATAGAGAGAAAGAGAAAGAGAGAGAAAAAGAAATAGAAATAGAGAAAACGTTGGATAAGTTTTGCATTTAATACAAAATATGATATGCATGCTATGAATATTGAGATATAATAATAAATACATAATAATAATAATAATATTAAATCAAATAATAAATATATGCTTTCTTGAAAAAATTAATATTAACGTGTAAAAAATGTCATGAGATTGGATGAACATTTGTAGAATATAAACTGATTTTTTATTGTTTCGAATTTTTTGATATTCTAAGAATAAGATAATTTTTATACTTCTATTCAAAAAATAATTTAAGAAAACAAAAGCATTTTTGTCGTTGTATTAGTATATATATATATATATATATATTAATCGTAATTCATCACGAGAGAAGAAAGACTTAATTGCAAAAAATTGCTAGAACGAATTTTATTTAGAAAAATCGGTAATTAATGCGGGAATGTATTTTTTTTTCTTCAGTTATTGTTTTGTTTTAGTATTGTAGATATTAATGAACAATTTGTGAAGCTAACAAAAATTCTCAGGGGGTAGGCGGGCGGAGGGGGCGAGGGTTGGGTTGGGGCTGACGTACCTTCGCTTAATTTTAAGTGTATTTTTTATGCACTGTGTAATATATAATGTCAAATATAAATAAATATGAGTATTATAAAGCATTTGAAGAAACTGGGTTTATACATGAATCCAGTTAGGCTGTTGTATGCAACGATACAAGATATATTATGCTGTAGAGCTTAGAAACATAAATTTCAATGAATTTAATACTTTTTTTCTCTTTTTTAGTAAATTCATCTTACAGCAAATCGTCTATTTAAAAGTTGCGAGGCCAAAGATGAGCACATGAACTACTTTCTTTGGGGTTTATTATAATAGAGAATTGTTTAAATCTTTGTAAAATTAAGAAAGAAAAACAAAATAAATATAAATTAAAAAAAAGAAAACTAGGAATAAAAATAATTTAAATCGTTAAACGTGTGATACATTATAATGAAGTTTCTAATGATCAAAAAAGGAGAATCTTAAAAATTATTAATAAAATACTTAGAAAAGAATGTTACTTCTTCACAGCCTTGATTACAATTGGCTCTTATAAACGATTAACAGTTATCGATAAGATTTTCTTTTGTTTGCACGTATAGCATGATAACGTACAAATACAAATAATATTAATAATATTAATAATAATAATAATAATAATAATAATAATAATAATAAAATCTCATATATAAGTACGTACACAATAAGTTTGATCTAATAACGAAACAATAACCCGTTGTTATATAAAAAGAAATTGTGTGAAAACAAATGGAAACAAACAATAAAAAATGGAATACGTATAAAGAGAGTGGCAAGGTGGTATTCAGCTAAATGCATGGTATTGACTCACTACATTCTTATATTATGTCAATTCGAATAATGGCAATAAGTACGAATATAAATGCAACCGTAAATTTTGACACTTATCGGGTGATACGATCATGTACTGTCCAATACTCGTCACTGTGTTCACAAAAAGGAGCGTGCCTGAGACTTCTTCCTTCTCCTTTACATGCATCATCATTATATATTGACATTTCTATGGTTTCTTCTTATTATTTTTATCCATTTTTGGGTTAATTTTTGTATATTGTATTTCGTATTTTATTTATATTTTTTTTATTAATCTTAAAGATTAATCTTATAGATGAATTAATGCAAAAGCATGTAATGGCAAAATCTATCATTTAAAAACTGGACTTGGAGTGAAATCTGACAAATGTATAAACTCAGTTTTAAAAATGGGATAGTAACATTTCTCTAAAGCCATTTTTGCTTGTATTTGCTACTCTTACATGAATGGTGAACCGGCTATTTCTTGAATATATAAGTGAAACGTAATAACGATGAAGGTAGAAGACACTAAGGGCGCAAGCCTTATTTTCTCTTGTAACACTGTTGAAGCAATATGTTAATTATTTCATTCTTCCTTCTCTGCCTTCTCAACATCTTGTTTCTCCTCTCCGTCTACTTGCGTATCTCCTTCGAATTTCGGTCCAGGTGCTTCGTCACCTTCTAAAACTATTTCCTCTGGATCCGGTGCACGTGGTAAGAAATCGTCATCCGGATACATGGATTTGAATATTTCCTTTGCCTAAAGAAAACAAACACAAATTATTTTATAAATAATTATTCATCATTTATTATATTCATCATATTTTTGAATTAAACATACTTGATCAACTGCAAAGTCAAAATCTAATTCCAAATCCGGTCCAGAACACAAATATATGTTGCTCGGTGCTGTATCATTTAATTTGATGTCGCTTGCTGGTAAATTTAAGTATAATGACCATAATATTTGGGGTTTTAAATCTTCCTCATTTGGCTCATAATCTTGTTGATTACCTTCCTAAAATAAACAAATAGTCAAATATTTATTTTAAGTTTTGTATTATTACGGCTAGGGATTCTTTTTCCTGTTAGCCCTAAACAAGGATTAGTAAAACTCATTTGTATAGAATACTTTGAGGATATTTGTTACCTGCAGGTGTCGTTTATCTGGTGAAACTGTTTGAGTATGAGAATCTGTTGAACTACGTCCAAGACTAGGTTCTACCATTTCAGATCTCAAAAATTTCTTTACCATGTATTCTAAATCTTCCTTTGCCGTTTTAGTACGTTTGCATGTCATGTGAACCATAACTAAAAGAAAATATAATATTTAAAAAAATAATGTAATTCAAAATAAATATAAGAATTCAAATATTCTTTGAATTATCAAAATACGTACATAAACCTTGTGGACAAGCATTAGTAGATGGTCCCAATTCGATCAAAGTAACAGGTTCTTGTCCTGGCTCTTCCGGTGGATAATACAAAAGAGTTAAATTTTCCTTTTCTCCTTGCATAATTGACCTAGAAAATATTATAATTAATAAAAAGATATTATATATAATTAAAAAATTTAAATGCATTAAAGTCATTGCAAATAAAATGATCAATAAAATCA